>NW_021604702.1:1902807-2016541 GCF_004785775.1 Grammomys surdaster | reverse complement strand
GAGAGAGAGAGAGAGAGAGAGAGAGAGAGAGAGAGAGAGAGAGAGAGGAGAACAAGCCAAAAAATGAGGAGTCAATTTATATGTTGGTCAACTACTGAACATGGGGCTTGCCCTACAATGGCTGAAATACCCAATGTTGTTCTGTTGGAAAAGCCTGATTATCCCTCTCAATAGAGTTTTAAGTTACACAGTCAGACATTTCAAAAAATACTAAACTGAAAGCCTCAATACATGCACAAAGGGCATGCCCTGTACTAGCTGCTTCACTTCTTATAAAACTCATCATTCATAAGAGTTTTTCTCATGTTGATTTAGAGGGCCTTGTTTTCTTGGTGTCTTTCATCCCCTCTGGGTCTTTCAACTTCCTTTTCCAGATTGTTCTCTGAGCTCTGAGGAGAGGGATTTATTAGAGATATCCATTTGGAACTGAATGTTCCACTCATATTCTCTGTAATTTCTGGCTATAGGTATCTATATCTTCTATATAGGTTTCAGTCTTCTGAAGGAGGAGGCTTCAGTGACTATGGTTGAACAGTGCACTGATCCATGAGTATGGCAGAATATCATTTGGAGGTATTTCTTTATCTCTTGGATATCTAGTCTTAGGCTCTTGATCACCCAAGCAGTGTCAAGAATGCGTTTCATCTCATGGAGTCATTCTTAAGTATAATCAGTTATTAGTTGGTTACTTCCACAAGCTTTGTGCCACCATTGCTATAGCATATCTTGCTGGTAAAACACCATTGTAGATATAGAGTTTGTGACTGGCTTGGTGTTCATGGTTCTCTTTTGAGAACATTCAGAGTATGTTCTTGTATTAAAGACACTGGAATGTAGGGATGAGGCTTTATGTAGACACCTATTGGACATCTTTATTTTAATGAGTTTTGTAGGTGATGGCTTCAACAATGGAGACTTGTCAGTATGTGATGAGCAGCCTGTAGTCTAGACAACAGTCTGGATTGTTTAGACTTTCCCATAAGTCCCCTTTGGTCAACAATTCAATTAGATTTAACCCATGGTACTGAGGTCATTTTGTTGACAAGAGTTGGCCAGTTGGGACTCTGTCTTCCCCGTTACTTGGCTGTTTAATTTAGACTTGCCCTTATTTATGTATATACTTTAGAATATATCTACTGTGTTAAATTTTATACTTTCTCTCAAATGCCTGATAATCTTTCTTTGTATTCCTTCCCATAAACACATTTTCATCTGCCTCCCCACTTGAACTTTCATGGCATTCTACATCTATCCATAGCTGTGTACTCTACTTCCTTTTACCAAGAAGATCTATCTGTACCTGCTAGTCCCTTACTCCACCTTGCACTCTGTGGTTCTATGGATTATAGCTCAGTTATCAGTACCTTCCACATATAAGGGAATATATACCATGTTCATCTTTCTGGGTCTAGGATACCCTACTTGGGGTGATTTTTTTTCAGAGTCCATCAATTTGCCTGCAAATTTCATGTTTTTGTTGCTGTTTAATGGCTGAGTTTAAATAAATCATATTTTCTCCATCCACTCTTTTTTTTTTTTTGAGAGATACATATGCTTGTTACAATTTTGGTCTATTTTGAGTAGAGCATCAATGAGCATGATTTAGCAAGTGTCTTTGTGATAAAATAGAGTATCTTTTGGGTAGATGCTTAAGAATAGTATAACTAGATCTTAAAGTAGATCAGTTCTTATTATTTTGAGACACATCTACCATATTCATTTCCACTGTGACTCTATGAGTTTGCAGTCGTACTAGGAATAGCTCAGTAGTCCCCAAACTCTACATTCTTGACAGCATGAACTATTATTATTATTAATTATTATTATTGTTATCATGATTATGATGTTATTGAATTTCTACAGACATAAGATTAAATCTGAAATTAGTTCTGAATTTCATTTCCCTGGTTGCTAATGATGTTTCTTTAACTGGTTCACAACTGTAGGAAGCCGCGGCTTGTGCTGGCAGAATCCACCATTGCAAGATGGCGCTGGCATCCGGTGCTCCTCCTAGTAAACAAGTAAACCACGCATGTGCTATGGTAAAATCACGCCAAAGTCAAAGCCCATCCCAGGGCATTTTAGCGGGCAACGAGTAAGCAGCCAATCAGAGGTGAACACACCGTTCTAAGGGTATATAAGCAGTGCCTTTTCCGGGCCTGGGGTCTTCCTCCATTTTCTTTTTCGAATAAACGTTTGCTGCGGAAGGATCCTGGTGTGTTGCCGTGTCTTCCTTGCTGGCGAGGTGGGCGCGCGTCACAAGTGGTGCTGAAAACCCGGGAAAATTCACCATCGCCGGCACTGAGAAGACCCCCGTTTACGGGAAGGGTTCAGAACCGCAGGAGAAAGGTAAAGCTCTGAGAGGCATGTTTGGACTTGATCTATTTCATCTCCCTCCCCAGGCGGTGCTCGTTCTCTTCCTTCTGGTTTTGTGGGATGAGAAATGCCACTCAACTGTAGTGGCGGGCCAGGGAGTGCTAGATGAATTACAGGGCCACATGTCAGAAACAGAGGGAAAGAAGCGCTTAAGAGTTCAGGGAAAAAAGGAAGCTCAGAAGGCGTGCCTAAGTAAACAAACCCTTCCCAGGACACTCAGTCCGCGGAAGCGAGAGGTAAGGGAAAGCACGCCCTTGGGTGAGTTAAACACGAAGGAAAGAGAAGCCTCCAAAAGAAAATCTCTTTATCCGGTAAAGGAGTCGGAGGTCTCGGGGCTTGGTGGCTCTGAGATGGAGGAGCTAACTTCCTCTGAATGGGAAGATTTGGAAGAAGAGACAGTCTGCTATGAGGAGGAAAGATACCATTCAGATGAACGGCTGTCGCCACGAAATCGAATACTAGCGCTAGTGATGGTTATTTGGGGGCTTGTTTGCAAGAAGTGTGTCTCGGGGGATACAGTCTAGGTGAATGAGGTATTGACCCAGTGCCAATTTTGCCTAGGAGGTGACAGTGAAACATAGGTCAGGAGAATTCTAAACAGCATTGCCCGCAGCCTAAAAGCTGCTTCAGGTGGAAAGAGCAGGGTTAAAAGGAATTGGAAAACTAGAAAGCAGGGTACTGAGGTGTTACAATAGCTGCCTGCTACATCTCCAATGAACGAGATGAAAAGTTACATCTTGAATATGAGAGAGAAAGTGTCCTAGAAATACAGGTGTCCTCTCTCTGAGCTGTGTCAGCAAAAAAGAATGAAAAGGCTATTTCAGAGCTCTCCTAAGAACAGAAGAGAATTCGGGAGATGTCCTGAATTTCTCCGTAGCTCTTAGATGTCCTTCTTTGTTGTCTGTCCTTGGCGCGCCAATGTCCACGTGTTTGTGTTTGTCTTTTGTTTCATTGTCTAAATGTTCTGTGTTTGTTGCATGTTCAAAAGAAAAGATCGTTAAAACTGCTTGATACAACCTTTGGGCTAGTTTAACTTTGTTTTAAAGGCAGTCTTAATTTACACAGCAGAGGCTGATAAGCTACCCTACACCTGTAGCTAAGAGTTGAGCTGAGCTGAAAAAGCCTTTCCAGGAATTGAGGTTGGCATAAGCTGCTTCTAAAAGAGACCAGTAGCTTTTTGGGTTTTATAAGGAAGCTAAGAGTTGTTTTGTCCTAGAAAAAATCTCTGTGACAAGGTGCTTTTCTCTTGAAATTACAGCTAGAAAAGGCAACAAATTTTGTTTGGTCTAAATATATAAGATGCATAGCCACTTCATTGTTGTTTCTAATTGGTTTTAAAAGTATAAAAATGTTCTACATGTCTTGGTTATAGACTATTGGCTTAAATTATTGGGTGTGATTAGAAATTTACAACTTTGGTAACAGAAAGTTGGTGTAAAACTAACTCAGGGTTAGAGTCATTCAGAAACCAGGTGTATAAAAAGTAAGACTTTAAAACAGTATCTCTTCAATGAGACTAAAAGCTGCTTCATACACTCATATATAAGAATTGGCAGCAACACTTTGTAACATAAAGGTAATCTACTTGGTGTTGATTTTAGAAAAAATAGATTGTTTACATTGCTTCTGGTTTTGTCTCTCAAAATTAATGGTTATACTCTAATGTTATGAAAGAAATTTAAAAATTTAGTTAAACTGCCAGTATTCCATTGGCTACAGTTGGCAGTTCTAATCTTGAGTTTGAGTTTGAGTTTTGTTTCACCCATGTTTATAGAAAAGGAGACAGCAGGTAGAGTTAAATAAAAATATTTAAAACAAGTTGTGATACAGTGTTGGCCTGCTAGAAGGATAATCTTTACACTAGGCCTTCAACGAGATTAAGAACATTTACATTTAAATTAAGACATGCAGACTGGGATCTTAACATGCTTGTAGGAGAAGGTCAGTGTGATGTTAATCAGGTTGAACTGCCTACACAGCTCTCAGACCATACAAGCAAAGACAGACTTAGATACATTCGTCTTTGCGATGAAATTGCACCCTTATACAATCAGGATCTGGCCATAGCTTGCACAGAACCATAAAGATAAAAGATGTTTTAAATGTGGAAATTTAGATAGTTTTTAAAGTGACTGTCCCAGGAACAGAGGCTTGAGCAACAGTCAGGTGACCAAGGTTACTTGACATAAACTTGTCCTTGGTGCATGAAGGATAATCTTTGGGCCAGGCCTCAGGATATAGGCCAAGATTAAAAACATTTACATTTAAATTAAGGCTATATACAGAGTGGGTGCGGCAGAAGCTTGTATTTCAGACATTCCTTTTGTCCTGACCTGCCCCTAGAAGGGTGTTTTCTAGAATTTGTCTATTGCCTTGTTTGTTCCTTAGGGAGGTGTCAGCCTCAGACTCAAAAGAAATTCACAACAGCTTATGGGCCAGGAGTTAGAGATAATGAAAAGTTAAACATTTAAATCTCTCAGTGTATATTATTCATTGTATATTTTGTTAGCTGATCTCTCTAAAGGAGTTTTCCTGTACGCCTTTGCCCTAATACAATGAGCTTTAAATTTTAGAGTGCTTATCACTCCAGAAAAGATTCAAAGACAATATCTTTTCAGTATTTGGGAACTTAGTTATATCTTAAACAGATTGTGGCACAGAAAATTCCAATAAGAATGGATAATTGGGGCTAGAGAGATGGTTCCACCGTTAAAGGCTAGACTCACAACTAAAAATATTAGAGTTCAATTCCCAGCAACCACATGGTGGCTCACAACCATTTGTAGTGGGATCTAGTGCCATCTTCTGGCTTGCAGGCATACATACAAAAAATGGTTTACTTTTAATGATTCTCAAAAGTTGTTAACAGATATTAATTGGCTAAAACCTCATCTCCAGCTTACCATAGAAGAACGTAAACCTCTGTTGAATATTCTCAAGGGAGATGCAAGTCCTAATTCCCCTCGACAGTTACCTGATGAGGGATAAATAGCTTTGTAAAAGTATAGAGTAAGCTGTTAGTTATCAAAAGATAAATTATATAGACTATGATAAATTGTTGGCTGTTTACATTATTGCTACTCATGTGCTCACAACAGCCCTTTGGCAAAAGAAATCATTTATGTGGATTCATCCTTCATCTATAAGTAAAGAACATCTCATTATGAAATTATTGCAGTGTTAATACAGGATTGTAAGATAGAATCCTGAAAGTATTTTGGATGAAATGTTAATTCTTTATTTCAAATAGAATTTAAGTTGATTATTGGAGAATAATGATATTTGGCCTATTACATGGCAAAGTTTTTACACGTCTCAAAAGTTTGAACAATTTTGTCGCCAAATGGAGGTGACCCATCTGACGGGTCTCCCTTATAACCCTCAATTTTTTAAAAAAATCTGGACAGTCAGGGCCATTCGGCTGCTGACCGTCACTGTTTAGAGCCTGACAGGCCAAAAGAGATGGTCAAATGGAAGGACATCTTGACCGGACAATGGAAAGACCTGGATCCTATTTTAATAAGAGCCAGGGGAGCGGTTTGTGTTTTTCCACAGGAAGAAGACAATCCATTTTGGCTACCAGAGCGACTGACACGATGACTCACGATATTAGAAGATGACACCCAGGCGGACCCTCCAAACTCTGATGACAGTCCTCGTGCTGATCCAAGGGATACAGCTTCCTAGTATATCAGGAGAACAATGATGGGCCATATTATCTGCCTTTCCAAAACCCATACCAGTCAGACATAATGTAGCTAATCTGTCCAGGAAATTGTCTCAATATCTTGCAGGAAATTGGTCAGGAAACTTCGATGAGACACTCAAAAAATTGAGAGCGGCTGTGGTGGCCATCAACTCGACGTGCTTGGATCTGTCCCTGACTGAGGGACTCTCCTCCTGGATCTCTTCAGCTTTCTTCTTTTTTTTTAAGTGGGTGGGAGTAGGCCTGTTTGGTACGCCCCATGTTGTGGATTAGTGTTCATGCTTTGGTTGGTTTGCAAACTCAGAGCTCAACAAAATCGTAACAAGGCTGTTATTGCCCAGGCGCTTGTGGCCATAGAACTAGGAGCTTCCCCTGCAGTGTGGCTATCACTGCTTCAAAAATAAGTAGTCTCCCCCTCACTAATGGTGGTGCTAAATGTTGGGCCGTCAGCTGTTGCACCCCAAGGGATTTGCCCATTGCACTGGGTCTGTGAGGAGTCTTGGCCTGGCTGGTCCTTGTCTGTGTAGCTGTGGTACCTGAATTTGAGGCAAACAGCCCTTGCAACCCTAGGAGATGACTCCATTGCACAGGGATGGGTGTTTGCATCTTTTTCTGTTTCCCTTAGCCCTTGCACCCAGAGGACTTGTTTCTATTGCACCTGGTAGGGTAAGGGAGACCGTCTTAAACTATTAGTCCTTGATCGCTTATTCCCCCATGATGGAATTTGCTTGATCGGACTTGAGTTTGAGTCATATTGGTACCGTGCCAGACAGGCCAAGGGCAGCTCCATCTTTTCGTCTCCAGGCCAGCTGCCATTGGTCTCAACGATGGGAAATAGGCTGACGCCACATGCCAGATATACACCATGAGGACAACTGGGGAATTGATGGCAAACCAACCCCATGACGGGATTAGCGAGTGGCAATGACCCAGGCGCGGGTATATCCCTCGTAGCCTAAGACAGGGTGGCTCGCCTTTCCTCGGTGTTAGCCCTATTGGTGCTGGGCGTGGAGAAACATCAGCTAGCCTAAGACACGGGACATTGACCAGTGCCTGTTTAACAAAACAAAAGGAAATAGCCAGTAGACAGATTCCTCAGCCGCTGTACCCCAAGGGCTTTTGGTGAAGACACCCTATGAAGCCTCAAACATATCTGTACACAGTCCCTGCCCACTAAGGTGTTCGTTCCACGGATAGTAGGTCTGGTAAGTCAATGACGGAGCGGACGGATAAGCCTCGGCCACCTAAGACAGGGCAGCCCCGGGTGGGGAGGCTGACCCAGTGAAGGGTAAGAGTTTGAGCATCGCCCTTCAAAGAGACTCAGACCCGCCGTGAGACCCCCAAATATGGGAGTTACGAAACCTTCCCAGGGATCTCAACTACCACCCTCTGTAATAAAACAAAAAATGGGGAGATGTAGGAAGCCGCGGCTTGTGCTGGCAGAATCTGCCATTGCAAGATGGCGCTGGCATCCGGTGCTCCTCCTAGTAAACAAGTAAACCGAGCATGTGCTATGGTAAAAGCGCACCAAAGTCAAAGCCCATCCCAGGGCGTTTTGGCGGGCAACGAGTAAGCAGCCAATCAGAGGTGAACACACCGCTCTAAGGGTATATAAGCAGTGCCTTTTCCGGGCCTGGGGTCTTCCTCCATTTTCTTTTTGGAATAAACGTTTGCTGCGGAAGGATCCTAGTGTGGTGTCCGCGTGCATTCTTGCTGGCAAGATGATTACACGCGTGCCACACACAACCATTAGAGTTTCTCAATTAAAAATTCTCAGTTTAGATAAACACTCCACTTTTAGGGTTGTTTTGTTCTTGATAGCTACTCTAGTGAGTTCTGTCTATGTTTCTATATAAGCCTTCCACTGGATGTGTAGCTGGTGGAAATCTTTTCCCATTCTGTAGGCTGCCACTTTGTCAGAATTGTAGATTCCTTTGTCATACAGAAGTTTCTCAGTTTAAGGAGGTCAGATTTATTGTTTATCTTAGTGACTGTGTTAATAATGTTCTGTTCAGAAAGTCATTTCTTGAGCTGGTGAGTTCAAGGCTATTCACCACATTCTATTTTATCATCTTTATTGTATCTGGTTTTATGTTAAGGTCTTTGATTAATTTGGAGTTAATTTTTGTGCAAAGTAACAAGTATGAATCAAATTGGTTCTTTTATAGGTAGCAATTCAGATTGACCAGAAGTATTTGTTGAAGATGTTATCTATTCTCTAGTATATATTTCTGGCTGCTTTATGCAAAATCAAATAACCAAAATTGTGTGGATTTATGTCTGAGTCTTCAATTTGATTCTGTAATCAATGTGCATTCTTTTGTGTCAATACCATGCTGTTTTAATTACTATTACATTTTAATACAACTTGAAAGTTCTTTTATTATTAAGGATTGTACTAGTTATATTGGCTGTGTGTGTGTGTGTGTGCATGTGTGTTTGTGTGTGTGTGTATTTCCATATGACAATTTTTTTCAACATCTGTGAAGAATTGGGTTGGAATTTTAATGGAGATGGCATTGAATCTGTAGACTGGTTTTGGTAGTATGAGTGTTTATCCTATATTAATTCACCAATCTATGGGCATATCATCTTTATATTATTTAAGGCTTTTTAAAAAGGTTTGTTGTTCCTGCTCTTTCTCAGTCTGTCATTTTTGTCATTTTACTATAGGGGGCCTACAGACTTTTTGAGATAATTGTGTATCTAACTACTTTGCTGAAAGTATTTATCAGATGTAGCAGTTTTTTGATAGATTATTTTTGGTCACTTGTGTATACTATATTATCTACAAATAAAGATACTTTGACTTCTTCCTTTCGATTTTGTATCCCTTTGATCTTCTTCTATTGTCTTATTCCTGTAAGGAAGATGTCAAGTACCATATTGAATAAGTATGTAAAGAGTGGACAACATTATCTTGTTCCTGAGTTTAGGGGAATTGTTTGACTTTCTCTCCATTTAAGTTTGCATTATGATGTTCCTCATATCCCTAATATATCCAGAGCTTTTTAGCATGAGCGAGTGCTGGATTATGTAAAGAACTTTTCTGCATCTAATAAGATTACCATGTGCTTTTGTCTTTCTGATTGCTTATATGGCAGAATATATTATATTGATTATTATATTTATATCAATTTATGTATGTTGACCGATCCCGGAAATTCTATGATAAAGCCTAATTGATCATGATAGATGATCATTTTGATGTGTTCTTGGATTCAGTCTGCAAATATTTTATTTAGTATTTTGTGTTTGTGTTCATAAATGGCCTTGGTCTAAAATTTCTTTCTATGCCTGATATTTATAGCATTTGGATGTATGGTAACTGTGGCTTTTAAAAATAAATTTGGCAATGCCCCTTCTGTTCCTACTAGGTGGAATAGTTTTAGAAATAGTAGTATTAGCTATTCTTTGGGTGTCTAATAGTATTCTGTGCCATGCACACAGTTGGGAGAATTTTGCATAGACTGCTTCTATATACTAGGAGTGATAGGTCTGTTTAAATTGCTGATTTGATCTAAATTTAACTTTGGTAAGTGATACCAATCCAGAAAATTATTCATTATTTTTAGATTTTCCAAGTTGAGGGAGTACAGTTGTCTTAGGGTTATATTGCCCTGATGAAACATCATGATCAAAAAGCAAGTTGGGGAGGAAAAGGTTTATTACACTTCCACATTGTAGTCCACCATTAAAGAAATCCAGGATAGGAATTCAAACAGGGCAGAAACTTGGAGGCAGCAGATAATGTATAGGTCATGGGGGCTTCTGCTTACTGGCTTGTTCCACATGGCTTTCTCATCCTGTTTTCTTATAGAACCCAGAACTACCAGCCAAGGAACGTCCTCGACCACAGTGCCCTGGGCTCTCTCCCATTATCACTAAGATAATGCCCTACAGGAAATTGAGATTTCCACTATTTAGATGACTTTAGCTTGTGTCAAGTTGATATAAAAGTAACCAGCACAAGTTTTTAAAGTATGTCCTTATGATTCTCTGGTTTTCCTCAGTATTCATTTTTATCTCTCCCTTTTCTTTTGTAATTTTCTTGATTTTGTATATTCTCTCTGCCTTTTAATTAATTTTAATAATGGTTTGTCAATCTTATTGATTTTTCTCAAATAACCAACAGTTTTTTGCATTGATTCTTTGTATTATTTTGTTTCAATTTTATTTATTAAAACCTTATAAATTATTTCTTGCCAAGTATTCCTTTTGGAAATGATTTCTTCTTTTCATTTTAGATCTCTCACATGTGCTGTTAAGTTGCTAGCATGAGATATCTTTAATTTCTCTTATGTAAGCACTTAATTACCTCTGAGAAACACTTTCATCGTGTCCCATAAGTTTGACTATATTGTCTATTCATTTTCATTATATTCTAGAGAGTCTGTAACTTCTTTTTAAATTTCTGTGCCAGTCTATTTTTTTATTGAGTGGAGGTTTATTTAGTTTCCATGAGTTTTTAGCTTTCTGTTGTTTCTATTGTTGTAGAAATACAGCTTTAATCCCTGGATGTTAGACAAGGTGCTGAAGAGCCCAGAGTAATTCCATATACTGGTCTGCCACTCCCACCCTACTGCATGTCTTCAAGCCCTACATTCTTTACAGTTACAGTAAAACCCCGAACACTGTGAATTTCATAAAGGTCAAGATAAGACCACTATGTTAGAATAGCCTTGAGTCTGTACCAGTATCCTACTATCTGCAATACTCTACAACTAACCCTCAATTTACAAATTATTTCCTTATTATCTCCTCAACATCTGCTCATGGATTTTTTTCCTTTGAAAGGAGACTGTTCCTGGTCTTTCCAGGTTGTATTGTCAGCTTTGATACTGATTTCAACCCTAAACAATTAGAATCATCTTCCTGCACTGAAAAGAATAAAGTTGCTTTTGGTTTTTTTCTGACTTAGGTAATCCTCTTCTCATTATTTGTGTGTCCTGTGATCACAACAGATACAGAGTGTTATTTCTATAAAAATAAATGTTGCTATATTTGTTGAGATTTGTTTCGTGTCTGAGTTTGTGGTCAATTTTGGAGAACGTTTCATGAAATGCTGAGAAGAAGGTATGTTCTTTTGTGTTTGGATGAAATCTTCTCTAAATACCTGCTATTTCCATTTGTTTTATAATTTCAGTTAATTTCGTAATCACTGTTTGATATTTGTCTGAATGAAGTCTCCCACTAATAGTCCATGAGGGCCAATGTGTGATTTAAGATATGGAAATATTTCACATACAAACTTGCTTGTCCTTGTATTTTGGAGAGAGATGTTAAAAATTGCTACGTCCCCTTGCCTTTTTTCCCCCACTTTGATCAGTATCTTGTATTCTTCCCTCCTCTTTTGATTAGTTTTGGTTTGAAGTCTATTTTGTTAGATATTAAAATGGCAACATCAACTTGCTTTTTAGATATATTTGCTTGAAATATCTTTATCCAACACTCTAACCTGAGGTGATGTTCATCTTTTAAGTTAAAATGTGTTTCCTGGATATAGCTGAGGATATATCCCATTTTCACAGCCATTCTGTTTGTTTGTGTCTTGCCATTAGAGAATTAAGAAGATGTTGAGAGACATCATTTATTTTTAATTCCTGTCATTTTGTTGTTATTGGTAATGGTGGTGGTTGTGGTAGTGGTGGTTGGGGGTGGTGGTCTATGTGTGTGTGTGTGTGTGTATGTGTGTGTGTGTGTCTATGTGTGCCTGTGTGTGTGTGTGTGTGTGTGTGTGTATGTGTGTGTGTGTATGTGTGTGATTCTTTTTTTTTCTGACTCTTCTGGGCTAGGATTACTTTCTGTAATCCTTACTTTCTGTATTTTCATGGATGTAGTTAAGTTCTTTAGGTTAATGTTTGCATTCAAGCACCTTATGTAGGGTTGGATATATAATTTTAAATTTTGGTTTTATTGTGGAATATTTCATTTCTCCATCTATGGTGATTGAGCATTTTCCTAGGTAATCTTGGAATCTTGGAATTTTCAGGACATCTGTTCATGCCCTTCTGGATTTTAGAGTTTCCACTGAGAAATTAGGTATAAATCTAATATCTTTCTTCATATTTCCCTTGCAGCTTTTAATAGTTTTCTTTGCTCTGTACATTTATTGTGTTGATTATTATATCTAAAAAGGACTTTCTTTTCTAGTTTAGTAGTTTTGGTATTCTATATGCTTTTTCACTTTGATAGGGATCAGGGAAATATTCTTCTATAATTTTGTTGAAACTTTTTGTGTCTTTGACCTGTCTTTCTTCTTTCTCATCCATTCCTATTATTTATGCATAGATTTATTTGTCTCATAGTGCCCCAAAGTTCCTAGATATTTTATGCCAGAATTTTTTAGATGTAATATTTAGATTTCACATTTTCCTTGCATGAGGTCTCCGTTTCTCCTCTCATGTCTTCAGTGACTAAGGTTCTTCTTCCATCTCTTGTCTTCTTTTGGGAAGCTTGCCTCCATGCTTCCTCTTTAAGTTCCTGCAGATTTCATTTGCAGATTTACCTTACTTTGGATTTTTTTAACTGATTCTATATAAATTTTCACATTTTGAATAGTTTTATTCATTCCTTCAACTATTTACTTATATATTTAAGGAATTTATGTGTTTCCTCTTTGTTAGCATTTGTCATAAACATAAAGGCCATCTTTTCTCTGTTATTTAATTATGTTGGAGTGTTCATGTCCTATTGTAGTTGGGTTGCTGGGCTCTAGTGGAGATATGTTGCTTTAGAAGTTGTTAACTGTATTTTGAGAGTGGTGTCTACACATCAGCAATTGGAAAAACTGTAACTGTAAATATCTGGTCTTCTCTTTGTTGGGTGAGTGTTTTGTTCCTTGTTTTCTCTCTCTTCTCTGGATCTTAGGAAGGTGTGGTAGGTCTGTGTTGCCTATAAGAAAATCTGGCATCCTGATAGGTGTGGGTACTGGGATTGTAGGCTTCCTTGGCCTCCTGGATCATCAGCCAATACAATCCACAAAAATAAGGGGAGCAGAGCTGGTGATCAGAAAGGTTAAAAAACCTTATGAGTACATAATAATAATGTACTCATAATGGTGAATGACCACACTAGTACTGCTATTAGTAAGCAGATCAACTTTACTTTGGGTGACTGAAGGCTTATAAAGTTTTGGGCTCCTGAGATTAGGGATATCCACAATTGGCAAAGGTCATTGGCTGGGGTATTAGCGTATCTGGAATGCCTCATTAGCACAGAGAAGCATTTCAGAAATCTCAGATGCTGACTGACTAGGTCTTTATTGGAAGAAAAGCAATTGATGTTGTAATCCAATTGTGGCTGTATGAGATTCTTCAGGTAGAGGCACATGTCTGGTGATTAGAATTCCCCAGACAAGGTCAAGGTCAGAGAAGAAGTCCTGCTAATCAAAGGAATCTCCTGTATTGCACTGAGCCCTGAGGTTATATGGTTATGGTGGAATTTGACCTTAATTAGTAGAGTTTTCCTACATGTGAGTTTCAGGTTAAATTTGTTTTGCATTTTGGGACCTGAGACTGATGGTGATAGGCTGAGGGCAATGGTGTGGCTTCAAAGAAATTAAAGCAGAGAGTTCCACCAGGATCCTCTTAGTTTCCTTCCTTGAAATGGGAACAGATAGCAAGGAGGAGAGGCTACAACAGGTCTGCTAGTGATCTGATGTTGATAAAAATTTAAAGTTGTTTTGTTTAATTTTTGTTATTTATATAGATAGAAATTTAAGGTTGTTTTGTAAAACTATTGTTTGACTCTCTTGTTAGCTGTTTGTTTAAAGTGATGTAAAATTCTAATTTTGTGGCTTTTATAATTGTTCCTATAGTATGTATATTGTTGATGTTATCGAGAAAGACAGTTTTTTAACAGAAAGTGGAATGTAAAGTGGAAATTTTGGGTTTCTTTGGAGACTCAGTTGTGTCATATGAGAGGAAGGTTTTGCTGAAGCAGACATGTGGGAGGATGTTTTGCTGAGAACAGATACATGGTGTTATTCTGGAAGCTTCTTGGGAAAGGGGTATGTGACGTTTTACTAGAGCAGACACTTGAGAGGACACATGATATTTGGAAAAGAAATAACTCAACAGACAGTGGACAATGCTGTGTGGCATTGGTTAACTTTGCCACTCTTTGCTGGTCTTCATTGGTCTTTGCTGACATTGGTCTTTGTTGACAATGCTATAGCACTGGTTCACCTTGCCTTCTTTGACTGTCATTTGTAGAAAGAAACACACTAAAGAACTTGTGGTGTTCTGAAGTCTTCTTGCTGCTTCTGTGGACAATTGGCAGAGCTTCATGATTTCTTCTGGATCTAACTGCCTTGCTAATGTCTGAATGATGTTTGTGAGTAGATCAAGCTACCACTGTTTTATATGTGAACTGAACTGTTGCTATCCTGACAACAAAGTTTGAAATCCTCCCAAAGAACTATTTCTAATAGGTCTAAATTGCCCTTTCCCCTATTAACCTTTTCTTTCCACTGCCTCTCATGAGTGGTGGATTAGAAGGAAGGTCAAAGCATTTAAGCATTTAAGAATCTTTTTTAAAGTAGGCTATGAAAAATATAAGTCTACATATGCACAGACATTTTAATATTGCATGTCCAAACTGTATACAGTAGTATGAGAACACAAACAACTACACAAATGAGCAAACAATCAGAGAAGCTAAGAAATAAATATAATGAAAGACATGTGTAGACTGGGTTACATAGAACACAAAAGGGAACAAAGCTAACCAATACCAAACATAAATGATAAAAGTGCAAATACTGAATAATGACATAATTAAATACAAAGACACACACATATTTAAGTAGATGATACATATTTAGCTGGATTTCATAATAAAATAGATTAAAAGAAGATAATAGAAATACACTAAAATACAACGTTCAAATAATATTTATATTCATGAGTTCATCAGCATACAGATTTCATGTGCTTTTCTTGAGTAATAGGTACATGATTATATTTATATTATTCAATCATCTCTATATGCCATTAGATATGTATGCAATCAGTAATCTTGTAGAGTTAAGGAATAATGTATGTATTTTGATATCCAAGTTAGTGTTCATGAAGTGAATCCTGCATATTGTTCTTCACATAGTCCTGCACTATGAATACTATATTTCTTGCTTGTAGGGCTTTTGGATTTGAGCCACAGAAAACTATATCTGTGAGTACTTCATATAAAGCATACTGTGTGTCTTAGTTACTTTTCTATCATTATGACAAATCACCATAACTAAGGCAATTTCTAAAAGAAAACTTTTAATTTAGAGACTTGTTTAAAGTTTCAACATGTGAGTACATGACCATAATGGAAGAAAGCATGTCAGCAAGCAGGCAAAAATGGTTTTGGAACAATATCAAGGAATATACATGTTGAGACAACATCTATAAAGCAAAGAGAGAATAGGGAAGGAGGGAGTAAGGGAGAATGAGAGAGAGAGAGAGAGAGAGAGAGAGAGAGAGAGAGAGAGAGGCTTCTTTCAACAAGGCCTTAGCTCTTAATCCTTTCTAAATCGTCTACCAGCTGAGGAGGGTACCAAGCATTCAGATTTATGAGCATATAAGGGGAAGTCTATTTAAAAATGTTATAATATATTTATTAACTTTTTAATTATGAGATTATAACTTAATTACATTTCTCTCTTTTTTTCACCCCCTCTAAACTCTTCAATTTACCCCATCCACTCTCCTTCAAATTCTTGCCATCTTTTCTTCACTGATTGTTAGTGCATGCTTTTATGGATAGGTGTATACATATATATTCCTAAAAATAACAGGTTTATTCATGTAACGTTGCTTGTGTTATGTTTTCAGTGCTGACTATTGGTACTGGACAACCAGTTGGTGTGTACTTCCCCAGGAAAAACTGTCTCTCCTATTCCCAGCTTTCCTCTGTTAGGTATAGTTAGTTCTATAGTAAGAGATGAAAAATCATGAACTTTTTCCTGTCCAGTTTGGCCTGTTCATTGGTGTCATTCTTGTTTAACTCACATTTAGGTAATTGTGTTGATGAAACTCTGTGGGCATACTTTTTGCTAGGAGAGACAGTCTCACTGCAAACTCCCTGATTTTCTGGCTCTTACAATCTTTCTATGTCCTCTCTTGCAATGTTCCTTGTTCTTTAGGTTGAAGAGTGCTGTGTAGAAGTGTCCATTGGGATTGTGTTCCATACCTGTTCATTTTGTTTGCTGTGGATGTAAATTCTCCTCCAATAATCATGATTTCATTAGTTAGCTAGGTTTCTAGTACCAGGTGTAGTATCCCTCTTGTTGGGTGGGTCTTAAGTCCAATTAGATGACTTGGGGTACTTCGAAGGTATATATACTACTATGGTACCTTTGGGGTTATTGTGTCATGTTAGCCATTAATATAGTTCATATGTTTCATAGTTGAGTTCATAGCTGGAAACTATTGATTGCCTTCCTCCTTTGAGTGTTTCCATGCTACTGTCTTGGCACAATAAAGGCTGGTTCTCAGGGAGGTGACATTCAGGTCATTTCCACATCTAGGCTCTGTTTCTAAAGTTCATGGTATCTTCATCTACAGAGACTTAACTTCTACCTCTGGGATATAAACAAAAGTAACATCAATAGTATATCTGCTTGTTTCTGGTATAGTCTTGACAAACAATTCAAAAAAAGGGACTTCCTGTCCCTTTTTTAATTTTTTAATTTTCTAATATTGTGTTTTTGTTAGGTGGTCTTTGGCTCTTGTAGGGAGCACCATCATCCTAGATGAGAAAAAATTATTAAAACTATACATAAAAGCTTATATATGGAATTACATGTGTTATAGAGTTTTGCTGTTGTTGTTAAGTAGTTAATAATATGATTCCATGTGGATTTTTAAAAATTTTTATCGTTATTTTATCTGCCTCCCTCCTCCTTCTTCTTCTTGTTGTTATTGTTATATTGTTGTTGTTCTTCTTCTTCTTCTTCTTCCTCCTCCTCCTCCTCCTCCTCCTCTTCCTCCTCTTCTTCTATATTTAATTTTATTCTCTACTAAATTGTGCTTTTAAAATGTTTGTTTTAACAGCAAAGCTCCCTCTTTCATTAGATGGGAACAAATACATACCCATAAGTGGACAATGTACAGAGATTGATAGACCTTGGAAAACTCAGTTATATATAAACGGGATGTTTATAATGTGATCTCACTCCACAGAGCCCAGGGAACATGAGGAAGAAGAAACAAAAAGATTGTAAAACCCAGAGGGAATGAAGGATATTAACAAAATAAAACTTTTAAAACATAGTAGGTTTGGTATACAAAGCACCTTACAGAGACTGTGACAGTATGCTCATGGATTGCATAGGTGAAAGCCAGATGAGGCACTAGCACTGAGAAGGGGAGTGGTTGTTTGTTTTCATCGCTAACCCAGAAGCTATGCCCAATTGAAAACCACTTTAAAAGGAAAAAAATAGTTTTCTCCAACAGAGTCTCATTTGGTATACAAACCCATCTTAAAGGCAAATGGAATGCCTAGCCAACACAAACTATACTGGCAATTTTAGATTATTATGATTATTAATTATTTAATTTATAGAGTTTTTGTGAGTGTATTATAGCTTGCTATTTCATGTTTTATGGGATTTGTGCGTGTGTGTGTGTGTGAACATGTGTATCTCTATGTTTATTTGTATTTCTTATCTTTTTATTTGACTCTTTTTCTTGTTTTGTTTGTCCTATTTGTTTGTTTTTATGTTATCATGTTTTTAGATACCTTGTTTGTTTTCTAATCAATGAAAGAATGAGTGTGTATTTGAACCGAAGGGGAGGTGGACAGTTCTGGGAGAAGTAGGGGTGAAAAAACAATAACTAAAATATATTCTATGAAACAAAACTATTTCCAATTAAAAGTTGGGAAAACAAATAAGTAAATTTTTTCCTTTAACTTGAGGTTTATCCTGTTAGCATTTGTAAGTTAAGTATTGGCAGGAATCTATACCATAAAATCCTCTCTCTGAGACTCTTTTACACACAGCATCAGTGTCATCAATAATTTCCCTGCCCACAGCTTCTTCACTAACATATCTTAATTAGAATCTCACCATCTCTAACCTTATCTGGTATGTGATGTACCAGATTGAATAATATGATATACTGATTACAGTTTTATATTAAATATGATCTTGATATTTTCTGCTTTAGCAAAAGAAATGGAATTTGTTAATGTCATTCTGTAACTCAAATTGATTTGGGTTTTGCTTGCTTGCTAACATCATCTTCAATGTCCCACAGATCCTGATTTCAGAGTAATTCCTGATTCTCCTTGGGTGTATCACCTAATTCACTGCTTAATGATCTTTCTCTTTTATGTGCATTACCCCACTCCCCATATACAAAATGTCCCTCATCTTAAACTCTGTTCATGATGTGTGTTCTTTGCAATATGCTCTTGGATTTGGTTTGTAAGTACTTTGTGGGGGGAAAATGGATCTCTGTAAGGTTCAAGGATGAGGGAGGTTAATCTATAGTTTTCTTCTTTGTTGTTAATTTATTAAATTTTAGTAACAATATAATGTTGACATCAGAGAAGAAACGTGGCAATGTTCCTTCTTCTTTCTACTTTAGAGTAGCTTCAAGAATGTGGATATTAGCTTTTCCTTAAAATTTTGATAGTATCTAGTAATAAGTTTATCCTGTTCATGTAAGATTGAGCTCAGATACTTTGGATTCTGTATCTAAGTTGTGTAGTATTTTTTTCAGCAGCAAGGCCTTAGGTTCACGTCTGGAAGGGAACATAGATTGTTTTTATTTCCTGGCTATTGTAAATGGGACAGCAATGAACACTGCTGTGTGAGTATCTCTAAAGTAGAATGTATAGTCCTTTTGGAACATGCCAAGGGGTAGTATATTTGGGTCATACAGTGATTTATTTGTGATGTTTTAAGGATTCTCCATATTTATTTAAGTGGTTTTAAAAGCTTACATTCCTGCCAACAATAAATAAGTGTTCCTCTCACCACCTGCACAGTCTTGCAGGCATTTATCATCAGTTTTTTGTTGATGGTAGCCGTTCTGACAGGGATACTGTTTTAATTTCCATTTCCTTAACTGTCATGGATGATAAATACTTCTTGAGATACTTGTTTCTGAATTTATAAACACAGGCCTGTTGACACTAACAGCTTTTTTATATTTATTACTAAACCTTGTGACATTTGGCCCCTGTAGCCTTTTCAGCTGTACATATTTTCCTCCTTATATTAAAGTCTTTAAAAAGTGATCCTCAGGTAAGTGATAGGTTGATTTGGTGGACATGAAATTCCAGTCCCCAAGTGACATTCTTGTCACATTAGCACAGACATCTGCAAAGGGGAAAGTGGTCAGTATACAAAATCACTGTTTCTGGATTGTTTAATTAAAATTTCACTGTTAATTTAATTTTGATAAAAATCACTAACAGAATTTACCCCATTAACTAACCTGTTAGAAAGAAATAAAATAATATAAAATAGAAAAAAATTAATTAGTTTCCAGCGTAGATCTTTTTCAAGAAAACTGTCAAATGAAAATTGGCACACTGACAGATTTTATTATAGTACATGCATGGCAGTGTCAATCATATGCAATAGAGTATAACATTATGTATTGCTAAAATTTGATGGGTGGCACATTATATTTTTGGAAAGTTGAGTAAAATAGAGATGTATTGTCCTGAAGAAGGTGCTGAATGAGTATTCAAATTGAAATATATTTATAAACAACACTGAGATTTCATTAGAAGTGTAGATTTCATGTGGTCCAAAATGATTACAAAATACACATTTTCTATTGTAATTAATTATAACTCTAGAAAAAGAAGACATATCTAAGTTTTACTATGTTATAAGAAAATCTTTATAGTCTTACTTTACTGGAAAGTTCATGCATTTTTTAGTCATCTGTTTTAATAGCTACAGCTTAGAAAAGAGTTACCAGTAGTGATTATAAGTGTTGTAGATACACACTTGATTTGTATAAGAGCTATATGGATTTAATATTAAATGTAAAGTTGACACTTTTCAGATGTATATTAATTGAACTGCAAGATACTTTTAGATTCAATACAATTTTGTTCTTATTTTTAAAATTATATGACTAGGAATTTTTTTTCTCAAGTGATGTACTTACCTGTATCAGCAAATAATATGCTTAGCTTTGGAGGTCTTTGACAAAGCTAGTTAATACACTTTTTCTAATGTGTACCCACATAAATGTATAAAATAAATGATCTTATAATGATATTATCAGCTACTTTAAATTATTCAAGGACTACAAACATGGCTCATAAGCTAAGGATACCTATTCCTCTTAGAGAACCCAGATTTGGTTCCCAACAGCCACAAGGTGGCTAATAACTGTCTATGACTCTAATCCCATGGGAACTAACTCCCTCTTTTGATCTTGGTTGGAACACGGCAAGTGTGTGATACACATGTGTACACAAAAGCAAAACACTCATACATTTACAATAAATAAATGTTTTAAATTTTTTCAAAAGACTTTTGCATTGACAAATCAATTTTATTCTTTTTATGATATAGCCTTGCTCTACCAATTATCTACATTTGTTCAGTTACTATGTGTCTTATGGTATTAATTATTTTCAATGAGCACAATATTTAGTAGTTATGCTATGTTGTTATAGTCTTATTATATTATATAATTGCTTAATAAATAGTACATTACACTAAACATGATTTAAATAAACATACTTATTTAGTGGAAAGACTTTGCTTCATAATCATAATAATATAACTGCTTGGTATCATCCTTTGATATACTTTTATTAAAATTTAGAATAAAACAATATTAAGTAATTTGTCTTAGTGATATACAAAACTCATAGCAAGTTAATGTATTTGAGAAAAATATAAATAAATGCAAAGAAACATTCGACTCTGTGGAATGATTTAAGAGCAAGACAAATATTAGCATAATTGATCTGTATTAAATTAATACTAGTTTAGCTTAATGTTCATTATAAGAACCACTGGAAATTCCTGTTGAAAAGAATATTTTTAAAGTTTGTTTATTTATTTATTTATTTATTTATTTATCTATTTATTTAATGTATATGAGTACACTGTAGCTGTCTTCAGACACACCAGAAGAGGGCATCAGATCCCATTACAGATGGTTGTGAATCACCATGTGGTTGCTGGGAACTGAACTCAGGACCTCTGGGAGAGCAGCCGGTGCCCTTAACCACTGAGCCATCTCACCAGCCCAGAGTAAATATTTTTTACATTTAAATTTTACTTATGGAGTGGGGGGAAATTTCCTAAAGAGAACTCTAATGGCTCTCTAAGATCGAGAATTGATAAATGGGACCTCAAGAAACTAAAAAGCTTCTGTAAGGCAAAGAACATAGTTAGTAGGACAAAGCAGCAAACTACAGATTGAAAAATAAAATCTTCACTAACACCACATCTGATAGAGGGCTAATATCCAAAATATATAAAGAAGTCAAGAAGAAAACCTCCAAAAAACACAAACAATCCAATTAATAAATAAGGTAGAGAGCTAAACAGAATTCATAACAGAGTCATCTCGAATAGCTGAGAAGCACCTAAAGAAATATTCAAAGTTCTTAGTGATCAGGGAAATGCAAATCAAAATGACCTGGAGATTCCACCTTACACCAATCAGTATGGCTAAGATCAAAAACTCAGTCGACAACAAATGTTGTCAAGAATGTGAAGAATGAGGAACACTCCTCCATTCCTGATGGGATCGCATACTGGTTTAAGTACTCTGGAAATTAATCTGGAGGTTCCTTAGAAAATTGGAAATAGATCCACTTGAAAACTCAGCTATACCACTCTTGGTAATATAACCAAGAAATGCTCCACAATGACACAGGGGCACATTTTCCACTATATCCACTTGGGCCTTATTTATAATAGCCAGGATCTGGAAAGAACCCACATGTCCTACAATGAATGAACAGATACTGAAAATGTGTATCATTCCACAATGAAATACTACTCAGCTATTAAGCAGGAGGATTTCATAACTTTTGCAGGCAAATGTCTCGAACTAGAAAATATCATCCTGAGTGAGGCAATTCAGACCCAAAAGGACATGCATGATATGTACTCACTAATATGTGGATATTAGCCAAAAAGGTACAGAATATTCAGGATACAATCCACAGAACTCAAGAAGGTTAACAAGCCTAAGGGCCTAAATGAGGATGCCTCAATCCCACTTGAGAGGGAGAAGAAAGCAATCACAGGGTGGGGGGAGAAGAGGGAGGGAGGGACTTGGGAGGGAGAGGGGACAGGGAGGGGAAATGGGGAACATGATCAGGTATTAGGGGATACAGGAGTGAAGCCCTGAGGGCCAGCAGAAAGAATGGAAAAAGGCAACCTCAGGAGGTAGGAGATTGAGAGAACCCTCTAGAATGTACCAGAGACCTGGGAAATGAGAGATGCTGAGGACTCAGAAGGAGGGACCTTAGACAAAATGCCTAGCACTGAGGATAGGGAACTTGTAGAGTCCACCTCTAGTAGAAAGACAGGGCATCAAGTTGCCAGCCCATAGTCAAAAACTCTGACCCAGAATTGTCCCTGTCTAAAAGAACTACAGGAACAAAAATGGAGATGAGAATGAGGGAAAGGAGGTTCAGTGACTGCTCCAAATTGGGGCCCATCTCAAGGGGAAGCTCCAAGACCTGACAGTATTACTGATGCTATGGTATGTTTATAGACAGGAGCCTAGCATGGCTTCCCAGGGAGAGGCCCAACAAGCAGCTGAAAGAGTCAGATGCAGCTATTTACACTCAACCAACGGACAGAAGCCTGGGACCTCTGTGGTTGAATTAGGGAAAGGCTGGAATAAGTCGAGGGGGGTGACTCCATAAGAAGACCAGCAGTCTCAACTAACCTGGATCCCTGAGATCTGTCAGACAACCATGCAGATGATATGAGACACTTGACACATATACTGCAGAGGACTGCTGGGTCTGTCCTCAGTGAGAGAGGATACATCTAACCCTCAAGAGACTTGAGGCCCTAGTGAGTGGGGAGGTCTGGTGGGGTGGGGCAGATTGGGGACATCCTTTTAAAGACAGGGGAGTAGGAATAGGATGAGGAATATTTGGAGGGCAGACCAGGAGGAGGTTACTGACTGTACTGTGAAAATAAAAAGATTAATAATAATAATAATTAATAATAAGAATTTTACTTGTGTAGAACATCATCTGGCCACTACAAACACACACACACACACACACACACACACACATCTATTTATCTTTTATCTATCTATCTATCTATCTATCTATCTATCTATCTATCTATCATCTATCTCTGTATGCAAACATATAGATAGATATCCACATATACCTGAAAATTAATTTCATGAAAACCATAAGGAACTGAGCATACCATGTATATACTTGAAATAAATACAATACCTGGGATTATGCTTACAACCCAATGTCAGAAGATTCAGTGCTTTTTACAGTTGTCTGTCCTAATATCATGATCTTGCTAAACCATTTTTGTGATTGAGTCATATTGAAGTAAATTTTCAACCTATGCCACACTCTATTTTCTGTATTCACAATAGTATATAGTACTTTATGGGAGTTTTCAAGTACTCAGTGCAGAGCATGGTCACCTATGACTAGCACTCAGGGTACCTCAGGATGAAGAATGTTGAAAATCATGTGTTTCCTTCTCCTCTGCTTTTAACTATATTATTTTATGTCCTTGTAACCTGATATGCACTCCCTATCAAATGAGAAAAATCATATATTTTATGTGTCATTTATTCTACTTATAACTCAAAGAAAATGATTTCTTATATTAAAAAAAAAAACCTTCAAAGTATCAGAAAGACAATGACTTGGCCCACTTTCCATTTGTTTCTCATCTAGCCTTCTGCATGCCATCAAAAGATGGCGACTTAGATGCCTGGGAAAAGGTCTTCAGCATGGCACACTTCCAAACTAAAAAATAAAGAGTTCTCATGGTCTATGGTTGGTTTATCACCTAGTTTTGGAATATCTGCCCTTATTTCTTACTCAAAATGTACTGCTCTGTTCTGCTTATGCTATTCAAGTCCAAGAAGTTCTATCTGTTACTAATCATTTTATTAGAGTTATAGAATGGGAAATGAAATATTTGAAATGGAAGTTTATATAATGATTTTTAGTACATATGCATTAATGATCCAAAGAGATTTCCATAGAAATTATACAAAGTAAACTAGGGGAAATAAAATTTAAAATATAGAGAGTCATAAAAATGTGAAAGAAAGATAACTAATTGTGGGACTGTGTAAGGGTATTTTGGGTCATGTCTGGGCAGTTGCCTAGAACACTGAGACTCTGCATGAGAACCGGCAGGAGTTCAGAGTGCCCCCAGAACCCAGGGTCCTGAAAAGCAGTCTAGTCTCCATAGAATTGCATTGTTCAGTCACATAGGCCAGACAGCCCCTCCCAAAGTACACAGGTAGAGGGTGTGACTAGAGGCCTTCAAGCCCTAGGGATTTACATAGTAATGAAGGCCAGAGGGTGGAGCAAATTAATGCCTCCCCAGATCCTCCTCCTTTCTCCCTTCCTATATAACTCGGGACTGCCCTGAGTTTTACGGGGGTACATCCAAATCAATCTACTATCTACCATGACAATAAACCTTTCTGGAACCAAGGACTTCCTCGAGTCATTGGGGCCTACCACCGCCAAAGCCTCCAGGCCACTGGAACATTAGATGTTCCTCCTGCATTTGGGGCCTGCAGCATGAAAACCCACTGGGACTCCACAGCTGTGGCCAATATTTTTCCCCACAACTAATAAATCATTTAAAATTGGGAAGGGATTTTAAGATATAAATTTAAAACATATATGCAAAAGGTTAATAGGTATATAAAAATGACCAACAACCCTCATCATGAAGGCAATGCAAATCAAACCACAAGGAGATATCACTTATAGTGTAACTATTATCACAGAGTACAATGAGTACTAAAAACAAAAAGTAAGAAAATAAAATGCACAGAGAAGTTCTATGTGCAATCATTTAAAGTAGAATTTTAAACTGCTGGTCTCACAGAAATTCAGAGCAGATTCCTTGCTAACCGACAGTGGAGAACAAAAGGAAAGTCTAAGAGATAGTGGGAGACTATTGTTTCAAGTGAATGATTGGAGGAATAGATTATGCCATGTGTTGCATGATAGGATAAAGATAGTCATACACATTGTATCTCAAAAATAGAAGAAAGTAATTATATTTCACTTAATGGAAAGAAATGATGTAAGCACAAGTCAGTGAATTGTTATTTCCAGGTTGATCACTTCTAATGCATGCAAGAATCAAAACATAATATGTTCATTTCTACAATGGTGTAGTTTTAGTGATATTAAAGGCAGGGAATATATTACTAATAACACTAATTTTTAAGATGAATTGTATTCTGCACATTTATTCTGAGTTCTTTTATTTTAAAATTTTAAACACCTGATTATTTTAATTAAAAGAAATTATTTTTCAAATTTAGGCAAAAATGTAAGTAAGTCCAATGTAGTGAGTAGTGTCTAGAAACAATAACAAACACTTATTTTGTTGCATAATAATATATATTAAAATAAGAATAATGGAAAATTTATTGCCAGGAAACCTCTTTTGATAAACCTGCAAAACAACACATAATATTGATTCACATTTCAAGAAGCTCTGATTTGTCTTGCAACCTAACATTCACAGAAATGAGCATCAGAGTTAACAGATTTATTCATTTCAATGAAAATGTATTACACTTATGACATCCTGAATACATTAGGAAGGTGACTAATATTGATTTCTCCAATTTTCCTTTTACCAGTACAATACATATTTGATGTTCACTGAGTAAATTTATGAAAAGAAAGTATAAAATGTACATAACATTTTGTACAAGTGTATAGTTTTTCTTCACTTTTATTTCTATTCTATAAATAACAAAGGATGTTCTTGATGATTCCTGTGACTATTCAGCTGTGGTCAAGGATGTTCTTCATCATGTCTGTGATACTTCAGTTGCAGTTATGTTATGTGTTAGAGTGCATGTGAGTAGATTTGTGCATTACTGTGATTGCTGACTCTCCTTGCTTCTCTATAACGGTGAATATGAATTAATAAACCACTGTAGGCACAGTCCTATTACTGTTAGACACTTCACTTTTCTTCTAAAGGAAGTGAACCTGTATCATTTGTAGGGGCTCATTATCTCTTATTAGAATCTGGTATTCCCGTCTTTTCTGGAACCTTCTGGATATAGGTAAACAATGTTCACAATCATAACTCATGACAAATTTTAAGTCCTATTAGCACATGGAAGAATGTTATGCAGTTTGATAGAAATAAAAGTAAACATACAGGTGAACAATTATAGAAACTACATAAACATAGATGGTAGGAAAGAATTAAATATTAAATGTTTTAGAGAAAGTATAATTATATGATTTGATTCCTAACTTAAATGTCAGTAATATTAAGTTATATTTGCTTTTCATTTTTACCTATGTAAATCTGAAATTTTGAATAATACAAGTATGTAAGTAATAAGCACTTTTACTATAATGTGGTATAATAGCTTTTTGACTAACCTTTGAAAAATAATTTTATCAAATGATTTCAGTTGCTAAGTGGAATATGTTACATTTAATTTAAATTTTTTTTTAATTTCAGAGTAATCAACCCAGTAATGTAATTCCATATGTATGTTTCCCTGAGCACATATTCGTAGAATATAAAGAAAACTCCATACAAAATAACCGTTATAAGAGACAGCCTAAACCTGGAAAAGAACTGTTTGTATTTCAATGGCTTAGTAAAACAATAGCACATCTCTCAGAAGGCCTTTTCAAGCACTGGAAGGACTTAGGCCTAGGGAATCCTTAACTTATGCAATTCTTCTGCTTATAAAAGATAGGATAAATGAAGATCAATACACCCACTAATGAAGACTCAGCTTTATGCACATATCCCTGCATGTGCACCTTTGTATGCTACACCTTGTGGTAACCTGAATTACATAATAAAGAAATGTTTATTTCAGTATACAAACACATACATTTAATTTTCACATATTTTGTTGAAATGAATACAAATCACCTATTGGAGATGGAATTATGGAAACTTGATGAGGAAAGTACTTAAGAGTTTTGCGGTATTAGAGTGCCTGTCCATGCATGCACAAACACTTGGAGTTTTATTCAGGCTCTTCATCATGTCTGGAGCTTCTAGTTTATTTTTGTTGCTGTGATAAAATATCCTGACAAAACAGAAGTTTGGAGAGAAAGTGTTTATTCAGTTTACGACTCCAGGTTATAGTCCATCATTACACAGAAATCAAGGTAGAAACTTAGTGCAGCTGACACATAACAAGAACAGAGAGGTGCTTGCTTGTTGTGTTCAGATGGATTTCTATATTCTTATAAAGTTCAGAAAACGGTGTTTAGGAAATGGTGCTGAGCAAACTGAACTGGTCTTCCCACATAGATTAATGTAAAACAATCCCACACAGATATATTCACAGGCTAATTCAATGTAGACCTCCATCACTGGGCCTTTTCCCCAGATGATCTAAATCGTGTCAAGTTAACAATTAGTATAAACATCGGGTAGTTCTTCTTGTGAAGAACTATCCCACTAAAGGGTGTTCTGTCCTGTATAATATAAGAAAAGCATGATGTCTCCATTTTAAGAAATTGAGTAGAATAACTTAAAATTATTTTTTATTCTTTTGGGAATGGAATTGATTTTAAGAATAGTAATATGTTATTACAGATGTGTAAACTTCTTCAAAGGAATTTATTGTCATTTGGTTTCTTTTACTACTATTTGTTTATTTGAGGGTATAGGAAACTTTTATTTTGCACTTTAGCTTGCCTGAAGTACATATAACTGTGTAATATAAGTTTGTCTCTGCACTTTTGCCCAATGTGGAAGGTATAATTTTCTGGTGGACCAAAATTGCATTAGAGATTTCTTCTAGCCAGCCCCCTGCTTACAAAATCTCTATGCATATATTACCACTCGTCAGTGGAAATTGAACCTCAGAAACTTTCCTAATATGCCACAAAGTTTGCTGACACCCTTATTTGTGTGTTATTCAACACTGTGCAGCAAAGGTTTCCCACTAAATCCCATAACAATGCATGAACTTGTCAGTATCTATTAATACACACAGAGAAACATTTGTAAAGACAACAAGTAGAGAAGCATTCACTAGAGAGAGAGAGAAACAAAACAAAACATCACAGATCAAGTGTCTGGGACAGAGTCAGCATTTGGGTCACTGAGTTTCTTAGATGCTCCAGGTTGATGGAGAGTCCATCTTCTCCATCTTTGAGATCCAACTTTATTTTTGATAACACCACTGTCATCCATTTGGGAAATGAACACTTGTCTCCCAAAACAGAAAAAATTGACTTTTTCATCATTGGAATTCATCTTTCCCCAAATGGCAATTTGATATAATTTGAAACATGAATTTCATAGAGGAGAGAAATATAAATGTGTGCAGGAAAGACATGTCTGGCTGCAAAGTTACATGAAGGCTCTCCTGGAGGTAGATTTTTCTAGCACTCTTCCCCTGCTTTACTTAAGGATTTATGGAAATTTATAGGATAATGATGTTTACAATTTGTTCTGTATAATGTAATCAAATAGTCAATTAGTTAGAAAACAGGATATGTTATAAAAATCTCATTCTATGTTGTGACCAGACTGATTTAAAAAACCCCAGGACCTTATTTTTTTTCTCCTATAGAATCTAATTCTAGCATGGGCATTTTGCATTATTTCTATGATTTTCTAATATTCAGGCACAAAGAGTCTCTTCCACATTTTTCATTCTAAGAGCCTTCTCCTCTATAACTACTAAAGAAGACATTCATTGGCCAATTGACCTGATGAAGTCCCTTCCAGACCCCAAAGGATCGGGAGCTTCAAAATGGGAATTCACAGAAGATGCTGGGCAAGTTCACTACAGTGCAGCTGAGAGCATTGCACAGTATACTTTTTTGACAGAGGGTGTGCTCTTTATCTGTCCTCCAGTTCCAAATAAAAACTGTCTTTATGGGGAGCACTGAATTCATTAACTCATTCACATGAACAAAGATGTCTTGACTGTGTCAGTGATGGTATGAGCTTTAGATTAATGACCAAAGTATTGAGCTCCTCAGAAGTTCCTTATATAAATGACATATGAAGTTTAAGTCATTGTAGTATACTTTCCAACTACTCTATATTAGTGATTTATAATATTTACTCTAACCTTATATTAATCTCTGCTCAAAGTGGTATGTGATTCTTTATATTTCTGTTGAAGTAGGAGCAAACTTAAACCTTCACAAAAAATTGATGTCTTGTCAAAAGCTGTCAAGTACATTATTATTATACACAGTCATTTAAAAAATCACTTTTTCAGAGATGCCTTGCTCTGATTTCCATTCTCACTACCAGCCCTCTTCTGTCCCCCTTTTCCTACATCTGATCCCCATCCCAGTTCCCCTCCTGACCTCCCCTCCCACTAATTTCACTCTCTTCATCCACCTTCAATGACTATTTTGTTTTCTATTTTGAATGAGATTTGCATATCCTCTTTTGGGCCCTACTTATTTCTTAGTTTCCTTAGGTCTGTGGATTGTAGCATGGTTATCCTCCATTTTATGTCTAATGTCCACTTATAAGTGAGTACACACCATATGTGCCTCTCGAGGCCTGGGTTACCTCACTCAAAATGATACTTTCTAGGTCCATCCATTTGGCTGAAAACTTTATGGTGCCCTTGTTTTAATAGCTGAATTATATTCTATGGTGTAGATGAAGCACATTTTCTTTATCCATTCTTAAGTTGAGGGACATCTAGATTGTTTTCAGTTTCTGGGTATTTACTTCTATGTGTAACATCATTCAGCAATTGTCTTTATTGGACATAGTGACGCATCTTTTGAGTATATGCCCAAGAGTGGTAGAACTGGCTCTTGGATAGAACTATTTCCAGTTTTTTGAGAAACCACAAAATTGATTTCCAAGTATTTGTACAAATTTGCACTCCCACCAGTAATGGATGAGTGTTTTCCTTGCTCCACACCCTCACTAGCATGTGTTGTTGATTGAAGTTTTTATCTTAGCCATTGTGATAGGTGTGAGATGGAATCTCAAAGTCATTTTGATTTGCATTTCCCTGATGACTAGGGATGTTGAACATGTCTTTAAGTGTTTCTCAGCCATTCCTCTGTTGAGAATTCTGTTTTGCTCTGCATCCCATTTTTAAATTGGGTTATTTAGATGGTGTCAATTTCTTGAGTTCTTTATATAATTTAGATATTAGTCTGTTGTCAGATGTAGGGTTGCTGAAGATCTTTTCTCATACTATATCCTGCTGTTTTGTCCTATTGATGGTGTCTTTAACCTTTCAAAACCTTTTCAGTTTCATGAAGTCCAACTTACTAATTTTTGATCTTAGTGTCTGATCTATTGGTGTTCTGTTCAGGAATTTGTCTCCTGTGCAAAGGTGTTCAAGGTAGTTCTCCAATTTCTCTTCTATTAGATTTAATGTATCTTGTTTTATATTGATATAAATGTCTCTGATCACTTGTACCATAGTTTTAGGCAGGTTGATAGAGATGTGGGTTTACTATTCTTCTACATGCAGACATCCAGTTAGACCAGCATCATTGTTGAAGTTACATTCATTTTTGTATTGTATGGTTTGGATTTCTTTGTCAAATATCAAGTATCTATAGGTGTGTGGGTTTATTTCTGGGTCTTCAATTACATTTCATTGATCAACCTGACTGTTTTATACCAGAACCATGTGGCTTTTTATTATTATTGCTTGGTAGTGTAGTTTAAAATCAGAGATGGTCTTCCAAAAGTGCTTTGATTGTTCAGGATTGTTTTAGCTATCTAGCATTTTTGTTTTTCCATTTTAAGTAGAGAATTGCTCTTTGAAGGTCTGTAAAGAATTGTGTTGGAATTTTAATAAGAATTGCATTGAATTTGTTGATTCTTTTTGTAAAATGTCCACTTTTACTATGTTAATCCTACTGATTCATGAGCATTCATCTTTCCACCCACAAAACCTTCAACCCCAAGTCTTTCCTTCATACAAGATAAGCAGGGATAAAAACTAAGCAAAGACTGAGGGAACAGCCAACAGAATTCTGGCCCAACGAGATCCATTCCCAGGGAGAGAGCAAACACTCAGACACTATTAATGGTGTCATAAGCTCCTGATTACTTAAACCTTAAAACTTTCCAAAATCCCAGACAGCAGCCCTTTGAGCACCTTGCATTTGCCTCTGCTAGTAGCATACTGTTTGGTTCAGGCAAATATTCTCCTTCAGGTCCATTTCTACTTTTCTTCTGTCTCTAACTGATTTGAGTTTTCTAATGAAAGTCACTGGATAGTCACTGTCTGAAGTGAAATGATTTCTAAAGGAGAGAGGGAACGTTCACCAGCTCCATGGGAACCACATTTAAAGTTGCATGTAGTAAAAAGTGGTAGTAAGCACAAAGACAATAAGAAGTCTACTAACAATGCTCAGCATAATCAAGGCTCTTGTTATAAATGACAGAAACTAAGCTTCATTGACTCTTGGCAAAACAATTAAACTATCAGCTGACTACTAGGGTATTGAGGAAGAGTGAGCTTGTGTAAGGCATTAATATTTAACTGTCTCCTTACAACCTTGTTTTTTGTTCCTCTGCCTTTAGCATCAACTATTCAAGTATGTTCTGTTCTGTCTGTATATTGTCAATGATCTTTTGCTGTCAATTATATCTGACTACATACTAGAGAATACCAACATCCTATAGATTTCAAATTTTGTAGTACCCAATACCAAATAGGAATAACTTCTTGGCGTGTATTTCTATGCCCTATTGCTATGGTAAAAAGAGTATTTGTTAGTAGTGAAGAGATGCAAATCAGATATTACAAATTTCTGTCAAAATAAAAGATAGGGTAGGAGAGAAGTTTCCAGATTAAATGGGAGTTTCATCCTTTGTCAGCATAGTACACAGGTGAAAGACAAAAAAACTTGAATTACAGGTATTAAAATTGATTTTAGTTCAATTCTATATTTTCTGAAATGTCATAAATACTAAGAGCTTGTTCTAATATTAGTGTGTAAATAGCATTTGTAATTCTTATTTCTTTAAGGTACTGAACAAAGTCAAGTCGGTTTAAACAAATGTGCAATGACTAATTGTTTTCTAATTATACTTTAGGGTAAAAATTGTATTAGAGCTATCAGCACAATGAATCTTGAAGAAAATGAATACATACTGTTTTTGGTTGAACTCACTCAATAATAAAGTATAGAACTACAGAACATTCCCATTCTTTGGTTTATGGTTTTATTTTATTACGTTATTACTAAATATGTATAGAAACTCTGAAAGCTTAATATAAACTAAAGTAATTATACAGAAATAATTTCCCCCAAGATATAATAAAAATGGAATAAGTCCCCAAAGAGAAATGTTTGCTAAAATTAAAAGTACCCTAAAGCGAGGACAAATCAGATATTGTTATGTAGAAAAGATTTCACAGCTCTACTTTGAAAGTGTCACCTTTAGCCACAGTTCCTGAAAGCATAGGGCTCTCTGTGTCCTCCAGTGAGTAACGACTGTCATTAGAATTGTCCTCAGGGGAGTATTTAATGATTATTTTTTGCTGAATTTGCATTTCTAGATAGGAAATAGTTCATAATGATACCAATGGATTCATAATTTTGACTGTCTAAATTATCTTCTAAATCAGCTGCCTCTTTTCAGATGAGAGGGTTTCATCTCAGGGAAAAACTCTACTTATCCGTTGTGAGGATGATTCTTTTTAAAATAAATTCTGGACCATTCTCCCTGATAGTCTGGCATTACTATCAGTAGGGCATGTTTCACCTTTTCAGTAAATGATCTTGCAAAATCATCTAAGTTTATAGGGTAAAGAAAGGCTGTCTCACAATTTTGTCTGCTGCATTAGCCAATAACAATATCCAAAGTACAGTAATGTACAAAATCATATTTTGTGGTACAAGAAGCAGAAGTCCTGCAATTAGTAATGATTAACTTGTAGTTAGTATGGAAATAGAATAAAGTATATTTTTTGCGTTTCTAATTTTCAATTGTCTTTCTCTTTACATTCTGCTACAGTTTTACTTAATTTTCTCTTCACATTTCCTTAAGGTTGTCTATAGGCATCAATATTTGGGCACTTCTTAATGAAAATATTACATCAGAAACATTCTACTAAACTGTTATCTCACACTATGTATAGAAAAATAACCAAAAATGAATTACAAACTTTAAGATTTGAAACATTGAAAGTGTGAAAGTTCTGAAAGAAAACCATTGGTTTGAAGAATGCAATTTTGAGCAACTTTGGAAGCATAAAAAAGATACCAAAAGTAAACAAATGGAATTATATGGAACTAGAGATAGGCACAGAGTGAAACAAACAGTAGAAGTAGCTGGCAGCCTCAGAATGGGTGGTGATACTTATAAATGACACATTGGTGAGGGGTTAATATCTACAACAAATTAGAAATTTTTATATCTCGATATTAAAAATTATACAACATGAAACAGATTGCGTGAGTCTATAGTTCTCAAGAGAGATATACAAATGGTGATGAGTGGAATGAATGTTCAAAATGGTCCTAGAAATACAAGCTGTGAAGCCTCAGTCAGGGTAGTATTTTCTCCAGCTGTTAGGGAAACTTATCAAGAAGTTGTGAGATAAGAAGCACTGATAAATCTCAGGCTAGAACAAAAATGTAGGCTTCAGGCATGAAAAAGACTTTGGGCTAGGACAGGGAAGTAGGCTCAGATATTTTAGTCATCCTCCTGATAAGCCCTTAGAAACATTGATCTTGGGACTTTGTTTATTGCCTTGCTTGTTCTTTGGCTATTTGTGTTTATTGTCTTGCTTGTTCCATGACTATTCGCATCTATTATATTGTTAGTTCCTCAGCCTAGAACTGGCCTTAATGCTTGCATGTAATTAAAATGGTATAAAAGCAAAAGAGAGCAAGGGGGATGGGATAGGGAGTTCCTGGGATGGGGAAATGGGGAAAAGGAATAACATCTGAAATATAAATAAATAAAATATCCAATAAAAATGGACTTAATTAAAAAAAAGAAGCACTGATTAAGGGAATCTTTGCACTCTGTTAGAATCTAAATGCAGTCATAAAAACAGTATGGAGGCTTCAGGAGAAACTTCAAATAAAATGAGTATATGATTCAGTAATCTTAACAGTAGTTACATAGCCAAAGAATAAATTTTAAAAAATGTGCCACACACATACCTATTTGTGGATCATTTTCATGTTTTCTTGTATCAGTCAAAAGTGAATACAAGTAAATAACTAAAAATATAATTTGGCATACTAATGTATTTAAGTACAACTTACCCCTTAAAATTGTAATATTAATAAATATAGCATATGCCCACAATTGTAGTATCATTTATTATGACTTCAGTACTCTGAAAATCATCTCTGGGTGAGTTATTTATCCCTGTTTTCTCCAAACCCCTGGCAACTACCTATCATTTTATTCTTTCCAAGTATTTGTCGTTTTTAGAATATCATACAATTAAATTCACATATTGTATAGTATTTCCATATTGTTTTACATGTCAATAGAGATTTCAGTTTCATCTGTTTCTTTTCATGATTTGATGCTTCACTTATTTTAGCATTATCTGTATATGCTACCATTGGTCTATCTGTTCATGGAATTCAGAATATCTTGTTTGCTTTCAAATGTTTTGAAATTAGGAATAAAGCTGTCAAAAACATCAATATCTGTTATTTTTTTGTGAACTGAAACTCATTGGGGTAGAAGCCAAGGTGTGAATGGTGTATTGGACCATGTGTAAGAATATGTTTTATCTTCCAAATTGGTATGCAATTTAGTATTCCCAATCAGTAAAAGGCATATTCTATTCATTCACTTTGTTAATAATATTTATATGGTCCTTGTTTCAGAATTCAAGTCCTCCAATAGGTCTGTGATATATCCTCTGATATTTTTCATGTTTTTATTACTATGCCCAGAGTATTAGACAGTTCTCACCAGTATATGCAGCAAATTTCAGAGGACCATTGCTTCCCAAACAATCAGAAAAACTCAAAAGTCAAGAAACTAAGAAAAGAAAGGTCAAACAACTTTCTTTGACCTAAACTTGTTATATTGAGAAAAATTCAGTTAAAATAGTAAAATTTCTAAAACATCTTAATGGCTTCTAAACTTTGGAAAATAAACAAATAAAACAAAATTTTCAATACAACACAATATAATCAAAATTTTTGATGTTCTCCTTGCTTGGAAGTACACTAAAAAAGGATTATAAAATTGATGCTTTACATATATGAGTTGTATTCATTCATGATTTTGTGTGTGTGTTTGTGTGTGTATGTGTGTGTGTACATTCACACACAGTAATTACAGAATGTATCATACAATACACAGGTCTTTTGTATACACACATACACACATATACACATAAGTATATATTTTTCTATATGTATTATATTTTAATTATATGTGTATCATGTTTTAAACACCTTCAAACATATTTCTAAGCCTTAATATATGAATTGTAGACCTTTACAGCCTGGCTCACTGTTGCATATTTGCAATTGAGTTGTGTTATTTCCCCATTCATAGTCTGCTGCTTTCCTATTTGTTCCATATTAGTTTTGAGTGTTAGTCTTTATAAGCTTAAGCAACAGATTTTAACCTGTTTGATACTAGTGTCACAAACATTTGAAAGCAGTTTCAATTTCCCTGAAGACAATTGAAATAAGTTTGAAAACTAATCTCAAATGGTACCAAAGATATAAATTATGAAGCTTGTGAATAAATGTGAGTTTTAGAAAGTTAGTTAACCATTTTGACTTGGCAAATTATAACTTTATTATAAGTCTATCTTATAGAATATATACAAATCCTAAAAGCAATGAATTGTATACTCATGGTGGATAAAATTAAAAAAATATATAAATCATATCTTAATCATTTAAAGTTAATGACAGTTTTGTAAAGATGGTACTATTTCTCCCACTTTACAATGAGGAAGTGATATCTTAAACCGTAGGAAAAAATTACCCTTGAACTAGATGACAAATTGCATCTTTTAAAAATAATGGTTACAAAGTTTAGGTATTTAAAATAAAATAATAACAAAATCACGAGTAATAACTAATCTTTTTCATATATCAATAATTTAGAAAGTATACTTGAGAATTAACAGACAACTTCAAATTACTTGCATTATACAAAAGTTTCACTAATATAAACACTTTAAACAGTTGAGGGCTTCTATTCAAAAGCTATATTTCTGAGTTTCTTCTCAATATCCTCTGTGAAAACAGACACCCTTAAAAACAGACAAATCAAGCTTTGCTCAATTTGTCAGCCTAAGGGAGTTCCATTGTTCAGAGAAAATAAGATGGATATTCTAAATAGGATGTTTTTGGAAGCCTTTCATGAGACATCAGTGACTCTTTAAAGAGAGTTTATTGATTCTTCAGGCAGCACCTGAGGCAGCTTAAGATCTATTGCTCTGTCACTTTAAAGGCAGCAGCAGACATGCTACTTTTCCTAGGAGAACTTTCTCTTAAGACCTAAAAATTTCTACAAACCAATTGCATCTGTCATCTCCTACTTGATCCACCAAATCCCACAGGCCATGTCTAAATGGTTAAAAGCTGTGGTTTTGCTCAGAATGCTTGCTGGAACAAATTCATATTTGGGGCAGTGACTCTGTAAATGTAAACTAAGCATACAATCATGAAAACATTGCAAGATTCTGTGATGATAAGAGACAGAAGTCATAGGATCCTGAGAAAACCAACCTAAAACCAAGGTCTTCGGAGCAAACATGTTAAGAGTCTGAGAGATGTGACACTGTCATTGTGGACATTTGTCTAAGGATAGGGAGCTCCTTATTTCTCAAGAAAATAATTTGTATTTCAGAATGAAAAAAATTTTAAACTCTTATTTAGTGTGTACAGGGTAGGTAAGAAAAACTATTTATGAATTACAGTACATGTGTGATGGTTTTAGGACTTACATGACTCAATTCTCTTCTATTTCTATTCTGTGGGTTCTAGGGTTCAAACTCTGGCCATCAGCCTTGCTTGCAAGCAGTTTTACATACAAACTCATCTCACATCCCCAGAAAAGAGAGATATTTTAGACATTATTTCTTCCAGAATCCAGACACTTCTGAAATTTAATGTGTTATGTCAAATTTTGAGGACCTTGAAGATTCCGTTTTTCCTTCCAATGCAATCATTGACAACTGTTTCCATATCCCTTGGAAATACTGTCATTTAGAGTGCTAGGATTCTTGAGTTAAAATAAATTGTACACATTCAACCATAAGAATGGAGGTCAAATTTTAGTCATTCTATGTTAATGCCCCCAAATAATGAGAACTCTTAATCTTTTTCTGTTCTTTTATTGAATATTTTCTTTATTTACATTTTAAATGTTATCCCCTTTACTAGTTCCCTTCTGGAAAACTCTTATCCCATCGCCCACCCCCAGCTTCTATGAGATTGTTTCCCCACCTACCCACTTCCACCTCCCTGCCCTGGCATTACCCTACACTGGGGCATTGAGCCTTCACAGGACAAAGGGCCTCTCCTCCCATTGATGCCCCACAAGGCCATCCTCTGCTACATGTTTGGCTGGAGCCATGGGTCTCTCCATGTGTACTCTTTGGTTGGTGGTTTAGTTGCTGGGAGCTCTGGGGTATCTGGTTGGTTGATATTATTGTTCTTTCTATGTGGTTGCAAACCTCTTCATCTCCTTCAGTCCTTTCTCTAAGTCCTCCATTGTGCATCCCATGCTCAGTCCAATGGTTGGCTTTAATCATCTGTCTCAGTATTTGTCAAGTTCTGGAAAAGCCTCTCATGAGACAGCTATACCAAGCTCCTGTCAGCAAGCATTTCTTGGTGTCTGCAATGGAGTCTGGATTTGGTGACTGTATATGGGATCAATCCCCAGTTGGGGCAGTCTCTGGATGACCTTTCCTTTAGTCTCTGCTCTACAGTTTGTCTCTATATTTCCTCCTGTGAGTATTTTGTCTCCCCTTTCTATGAAGGACTGTAGCATCCACACTTTGGTCTTCCTTCTTCTTGAGCTTCATGTGCTCTGTGAATTCCAAGCCTTTGGGCTAATATCTACTTATCAGTGAGTGCATATCATGTGTGTTCTTTTGTGATGGGATTTCCTCCCTCAGGATGATATTTTCTAGTTCCATGCATTTGCCTAAGAATTTCATGAAGTCATTGTTTTTAAAAGCTGAGTAATACTCCATTGTGTAAATGTACCACATTTTCTGTATCTGTTCCTCTGTTGAAGGACATCTGGGTTCTTGCCAGCTTCTGGCTATTATAAATAAGGCTGCCATAAACACAGAAGAGCATTTGTACTTGTATATGTTGGAGCATCTTTTGGGTATATGCCTAGGAGTAGTATAGTTGGGTCCTCAAGTAGTACGATGTCCAATTTTCTAAGGAACTGCCAGACTGATTTTCAAAGTGATTGTAACACCTTGCAATCCCATCAACACTGGAGGAGTGTTACTCTTTCTCCACATCCTCACCAGAATCTGCTATCACTGGAGTTTTTGGTCTTAGCCATTCTGACTGGTGTGAGATGGAATCTCAGGCTTGTTTTGATTTGTGTTTCCCTGATGACTAAGAAGAACGTTGAACATTTCCTTAGGTGATTCTTGACCATTCAATATCTCTCAGTTTCTTTGTTTAGCTCTGTAACCCATTTTCAATAGGGTTATTTAATACTCTGTAGTCTAACTTCTTCAATTCTTCGTATATCTTGGATATTATCCCTTTATTGAATGTAGAATTGATAAAGATCTTTTCCAAATCTGTTGGTTGCTGTTTTGTCCTACTGACAGTGTCCTTTGCCTTACAGGAGCTTTGCAATTTTATGAGGTCTCATTTGGCAATTCTTGATCTTAGAGCATAAGCCATTGGTATTATGGTCAGGGAAATTTCCCTGTGCACATGTGTTCGAGGTTCTTTTCCATTTTCTCTTCACTTAGTTTCAATGTATCTGGCTTCATGTGGAGTTCCTTGATCTACTTGGATTTGAGCTTTGTAGAAGGAGATAAGAATAGATAGATTTGCACTCTTCTACATGCTGATGGCCAGTTGAACCAGCACCATTTGTTGAAAATGCTGTCTTTTTTCCACTGGGAGGTTCAACTCCTTTGTCAAAGATCAAGAGAGCATAGGTGTGTGGGTTCATTCCTGGGTCTTCAATTCAGTTCTATTCATCTACCTGCCTGTCTCTGTACCAGTACCCTATAGATTTTATAGCTATTGCTCTGTAATATAGCTTGAGGCCAGGGATGGTTATCTTCACAGAAGTTCTTTTATTATTGAAAATGGTTTTTGTTATCCTAGATTTTATATTTTTCCAAATAAATTTGCAAATTGCTCTTTTATTTCTATGAAGAATTGACTTGAAATTTTAATGAGGATTGTATTAAATCTGTAGATTGCTTTTGGCTTGATGGCCATTGTTACTATATTATTCCTGCCAATCTATGAGCATGAGAGATCTTTGCATCTTCTGAGATCTTCTTCAATTTCTTTCCTCAGAGACTTGATGTTCTTGTTATACAGATCTTTCACTTGCTTGGTTAGAGTCACACCAAGGTATTTTATAGTATTTGTGACTATTGTGATTGGTGTCATTTCCCCAATTTCTTTCTCAGCTTGTATATCAATTGAGTAGAGGAAGTTGGCTACTGATTTTTTTGAGATAATTTTGTATCCAGCCACTTTGCTGAAGTTGTTTATCAGGTTTAAGAGTTTTCTGGTGGAAATTTTGGGGTCACTTAAGTATACTATCTTCTGCAAGTAATGAAATTTTGACTTCTTCCTTTCCAATTTGTGTCCCTTTGACCTCCTTTTGTTGTCTAATTGCTCTAGCTAGGCCTTTGAGTACTATATTGAATAGGTAGGGAGAGAGTGGGCAGCCTTCTCTAGTCCATGATTTTAGTAGAATTGCTTCAATTTCTCTCCATTTAGTTTGATGTTGGCTACTGGTTTGCTGTCAGAGAGTATGCAAAAACAAAGAGTGTTTATTCTGCGGAAACTAGCACGTTAGGGTCACCTTCATTTCAGAAAGGCAATGTAGACAAAGACATTCAAGTTCCTAATATTACAGAACTGCTAGATTGATTCTGAGATAATAACAGACTTTTAAAACCTAGGGTACATTCCAAGGTGTTATCAAGACCTTTAACCAAAGGTCATAAAGAAGATATACACCACAGGCGCAAAAACAGGAGATATTAACTTGGTCTATCTATACAAAACTTCAAGGGCAGCTTAGTTATGGTCTTTAACATTTTATTAACCTGTAAGCTAGTAACAAATGATTAATGTTTAACCAGATAATTGCTCCTAGTGGATATGCATGTAGACATTCTTTTTTTATAAACCTCTTATTCAATTTAAGAGCTGAATTTATGTGCAAACTCATACTGATCTTTTTACCACATGAGCACACTCTGAAAGTCATACAAGTGCTGAGAACAAAGGACAGAAACAGACCTGTCTACACTTCTCTTCCTCAGACTTAAAATAGTGCAATTCCTTGTTGAGATAGAACAAAGGCAGCTTTTTGTAGCCTCCCACTGTGTTTTTATGAGGTGTTAAATTAGAAACTGCAGCTCAGAGCAACCTGGACAGGCCTATCAGCTATGGAAGCAAAGTGCTTTATTAGGATAGATAGCAAATAGACTAGCATCTGAGTGGAGACAAAATGGAATAAAAAGGATTCTTCAATATAAGACAATCACACCCTTAAGATATGTACCACCAAGGCTTTGACTCAACATAGTCTTTCAGACTGTTAAGATGAATGCATCTTCCTACTTCACAGTGAAATGAGTTAACTGAAGTACAGAAGACAGTGTGATATATTCCTGGGTCATTCTGGATCTAAATCACTGAAAATATTGAACAAAACTTTTATTAGCAAAATATTAAGGAAATAATTTCTTTTATCAGAAATCTAAATCTAGAAAAAATATCAAACATTACAAATAAATTGGTATTGTGCTCAGGGCCTTGCCAAGTTACTCCTGTGATCCCAGACTTTCAAATTTTAAGTTCACATGTAGGTGATAAATGTTAGAGCATGTATAGTTGAGGGGTGGGTAAAAGATTTAAAATCACACCAAGACTTTTAAAAGTAACATACTCCATGGCTGGAAACAAACCAACCAACCAACAAACAAACAAAGAAAAAACATAAAAGACCTCTCATTTGGTTCTGAAATATTAAGAAATTATGTCCTGCAGGTAGCTTGAGAAAATGAAAACAGAACTCTCCTGAGAATTTATAACCATTCTTCCTTGGGCAAAGACTAGAAGTAACACTAATTGGTCCTGAAATCCAAAACCAGAAAATTTACTTTAAATTGAATCTCAAGTGCCTGCTAGAAACATACACATATCTTCTCTTGAGGAGAAACAGAAAACAAAAGAAAGATAACAAACAAAGAAAAGAAAAAAAAAAAAGCATGTTCAACACATGCCTCAAGGTAACTGCAAAGAAAAGCTCAAAGCATGTGATTTCTCAAGAGCAAATCCCCAAATCCAATTTACATGGCACAGTGGCAAGAAGTCAGTCTCTGAGAGTCTTAAAATACCAGGACACAATAAGCTTTTCATAGAGCATAGAGTTCAGAATTATGGCCACATAATTAAAGAATTTTCTTTAGCACATTTAAATAGATGAGAAAACTAGCAACATTATGATAAAAAAATAAAACCATCAAAGTGAGTAAACAGAAAAGAGTTAAAATGAACATTATAGTATTTTTAGGTAAAATTCAAAGTGCAAAGGTCACATTAAACTCAAAATTTACAGAAACAAAAAGAAAACTAAGAGGATATAAAGTAAATCAAGCTGGTGTGCAGCTCTGTAGCACAGGAATGATTCCTGAGTTTATGGGTCTTTCTATATTTTCTAACATTCTGTAGCATCTGGCTTGATAGAACAGTATAATAGCTTTTAAAGACACATCTGCAGCACTAATTCAGGGGCAATAGGCTCAGAGAATTCAGTGGGTTATAATTAAAAACAAATAATAACATGATTAAGAATAAGAAGTGGCTTTCCAATCTGGAACACATCAGCAGCCCTATTCTCTCACACCCTACAGTCTATGTGTCTCTCAGGAGGTCTGCAGTAACGAGGAACACAAGTCAGATTTCCTCCACCCAAATTCCCATGCCAGCTAGAACACCCATATAGCCCAGTTGACACAGGACCTACCCTCCCTGCCTAGTTCCACCTTTCTGATAGTCTACTTCCTGATCCAGGCAAGGTGAGCTGCCTAATACCCTCCCATATCCTACAGCCTACATGCCTTCCAGGAGTTCTATATTAATCAGGGGCACAGTCCTTCCAAATTTGCACCACTATCCACAACTGGGGTATATCCTACTTCTAGAACCTAGAGCTCGCCTGTCTCCCAGGAGGTACACCTAGTCCAGGAACACAGGAGATCTTCCCTAAGCAGGGACACAGGAAGCTTACTCTAACCAGAGACACATGAACCCTTCCCCCTGCCTCCAATCAGAAACAGCACTGACTGACTCCCAGGAGACTGTCTCTAACCCATGGCACAGAGCTCTACCTGCCTGCAAGGAGACTGACTCCAGTCAGAGGCACTCAGGGCAGTTAACACCAGAGGTAACCAGATGGCAAGAGGCAAGCACAAGAACATAAGTGAAAGAGACCAATGTAATTTTGCACCATCAGAACCCAGTTCTTTAACCACAGCAAGCCCTGGATACTTTAACATGTCTGAAAAGAAATATTCTGACCTAAAATCCCATCTCATGAAGATGATAGAGACCTTTAAGGGGGATAAAAGTAACTCTCATAAAGAAATACATGAAAACATAGGTAAAGAGGTAGAAGCCTTTAAAGAAGAAACAAATATCACTTAAAAATCATAGAAGAAAAGTTCCCTAACCTAAAAGAAGAGATCACCATGCATGGACAAGAAGCCTACAGAACACCAAATAGATGGGGTAAAAAAAAAGAAAATACTCTTGTCACATAATAATCAAAAAAACTTAATGCACAGAACAAAGAAAGAATATTAAAAGCTGTAAGGGGAAATGGCCAAGTAACATATAAAGGTAGACCTATCACAATTATACCAGATTTCTCAGTAGAGACTCTAAAACCAGAAGACCCTGAACAGATCTCATGTAGACCCTAGGAGAACTCCAGACTACTATACCTAGCAAAACTCACAATCACAATAGATGGAAAAGCCAAGATATTCCATGACAAAACCAATTTTAACCAATACCTTTCTACTAGAGTAGCTCTATAGAGAATACAAGAAGGAATTTCAACGCAAGAAGGGTATCTAAACCCAAGAAAACACAAGAAATTAATCATCTCACAACAAACCAGAAATAAGAGAATCACACACACATATTACCACCTCCAGAAAAAAAAGAACCTATCAGAAACTAACAAACATCTGTCTTTAATATCTCTCAACATCAATGGACTCAATTCTGCAATTAAAAAACACTGGCTAACAGACTGGATATGTAAACAAGATCCAGCATTTTGCTGCATACAAGAAAGACATCTCAAGGACAAAGACAGACATTATCTCAGAATAAAGGGCTGGGAAAAAGTTTTACAAGCATGAGATTTTGTTGAAGTTTGTTTTGTTTGTTTGTTTGTTTGGGGTTTTTATTGGCTATTTAAGCTGGAAATTTTCACCCTCTTTTATTTCTATTATTCTTAGGTTTTATCTTTGCACTGTGTCTTCAGTTTCCTGAATATTTTGGGTTAGGAATTTTTACACTTTGTATTTTCTTTGACTAATATGTCAATATACTCTATGATATCTTTTCCAAAATTGGCACAAAACAAGACTCAACAAATCCAAGAAGACTGAAATAATCCCATTCATTTTATTAGATAGCCACAGACTAAGGCTGGACTTCAATAACGACAAAAACAACAGAATGCTCATGGAAACAGAAAATCTCTCTGCTTAATAATAACTTGGTTAGGGAAGAAATAAAGAATGAAATTAAATACTTTATAGAATTCAATCAAAATGAAGACACAGCATACTCAAACTTTTGGGACACCAAGAAACCAGTGTAAAGCAGAAAATTCTTAGCACTAAGTACCGTCTTAAAGAAACTGGAGAGATTCCATACAAGCCACATAATAGCATACCTGAAAGCTCTGAATCAGAAAGAAGCAAACACATCCAAGAAGAGTAGAAGGCAACAAATGGTCAAATTCAGGCTTAAACTCAACCGGCTACAAGAAAAGAGAATAATGCAAAGAATCAACAAAACCAAGAGCTGGTTCTTTGAGAAAATCAACAGGATAGATTAACCCTTAGTCAAACTAACTAAATTGGAAATAGATCTATCTGAAGACCCAGCTATATCACTCCTGGGTATATACCCCAAGATACTCTACCATTCCACAAAGACTCGTGATTCACTATGTTCATTTTAGCTGTATTTGTAATAAACAGAAGCTGGAAACAACCCAGATGTCCCTCAAAGGAAAATGGATACAGAAAATGTGTTTTAATTACACAATGGAATATTATTCAGCTGCTAACAATGAGGACATCATGAATTTTTGCAGGCTATTGGATGGAACTAGAAAATATCATCCTAGGTGAGGTAATCCAGACTCAAAGGACATGCATGTAATTTACTCACTAAGTGGATATTAGCCAAAAAGTACAGAATACCTAGAATATAACCCACAGAGTATAAGAAGTATATCAAGCAGAAAGGCCCAAGAGTTGTTGCTTCAACCAACTCACCTGGAGACCAGGGAGCTCCCAGAGCCTACGCCACCAACCAGGCAGTATACATGGGCTGATCCAAGGCTCCCAGTACATATGTAGCAGAGGACTGCCTGCTCAGGCCATAGTTGGAGAAGATGTACTTAATCCTTGTGAAACTTTAGGCCCCAGGGAAGGGGGAGTCTTGATTAGGGGAGCACCTTCTTGGAGGCAAGGGGGACAAGGAACTGTGTGAGTGAAGATCAGGAAAGGAGGCAATGTGTGAAATGTAAATTAAAAAGAAAAAGTAGTCCAACATAGTCAACCTGGCACTAAATTGATGCTTTCAATATACCAGAATATATAACATATGTACACCTTGAGTAAGAGTGTTTCCTTTATAGCACTGATTCATCTGACCAAGAATCAAATGATGGGGACAGTAAACATAATCATCACTATTAACCCGTTTGTAAAATTTTCTTCCTTCTCAGTTAAGAGTGCAGCTTCTTGAATCCCTCCCATATAATTGTTAGAATATTTAGCTGTCTTGATCTTGTGTCAGGAACAACAAATACTAAGAGAGAATGGATTTAATGACTTGCCTTACTCAGAAAACACTATTTGACAATAGCCCTCATCTATCTCTAATACTTAATAATCTTCTGCCTTTTCTTTAGGTTCCCACTGAACCTCAGCACTCAACAGATATATTCACTACACTTTGACCTCTGTCTACTGAAAAATGAAGGTTATGTAAAGAAAACAGAGATGCACTAATCTATGGATAAAAAGATATAGGTATCTAGAAGACAAGGTAAAAATATGTCCACTTAGCCAAATAAGAGTAAGATATTCTCTCAAAGGTGTAGCAATATTTTTATATATAAATCTAGTGGTGCATTCCCACTACCACCCCAATGTTCTGGGTTCCCAAGTGAAAGACACACATTTATAGTTTGGTTTGCCTTAAATAGCACCTTAGCTGGGCTACTTCCTAACCTCATAATCCATCTCCAGTTGATAATCTCAAGCTATTACTTACTAAATTCTTCATTCTACCTTCGCTACCCCATATTCAGACGTCTGCCCAAATAATCCACACTCTCCTAGCTCCTTTGCTTGTCAGCTACACCTCCCTGCCCTCCACTTCTCTCCTCTTGGCATGAAAGATCTCTTCTCCTCCCTTGGTCCCAAACCCAGGAATCCTAAAAATCCCCTCTTTGTCTGCCCATTAGTCCAAACCTACTACACATAGGTCTGTCACCTTCTCAGCATAAGTTTCTTTCTCTGGAGTGTGACTTATCTAATCAAAGCAGCTGGTTACTCCTGTAACATTCTTCTCACCATCACACCAAGTTAATTAGGGCATAGCATGCTAAGCTAGTCAATACTGTAACTCTTAGGATTTACACATGGGTAATACTGACCATGACTTTTCTTTCCTGCAGCCCAAACAGCACCTTCTAGTACTTTGAATGGTAGCCACTAAGGAGGAAGCTACCAGTTCAGTACCAGCATGATCTTTTCATTTTTTATGACTAAAATATATGATGTCTTTAGCATAGTGTCTTACTATTAAATGTTGGCAGGCAACCAAGAACAACCACAGTAGCCTGTTTAGTTTTGTGGTCGCTTGAAGCTCTTGACCAATGAGATGAAAAGGAGTCTTACACACTCAGTTTTGGATTTTCTTTTGATAACCTATAACTTCTGAGAAGATCAGTATCTCTTGATGCAAGGTAAATAGTAAGTTTCAACATGGATTTTCAAGACATACTCAATATTAGTTAGTCATCCCTCACCTACTCTCTTTTCTGCAACATCATCCCATTCCTTTCCCATTCAGTAGTCTCTTTGTAGTTTTTTGGCTTCTTCAGGCAGTATAATTTAAACACACAAATCTAAAATTTTGATGAGAAAATAATGTGTACTATTTGTCTTTGTGGGTCTGGGTTTCTTCACTATAATTTTTACATTTCCATTCATTTTTCTGACATTTTCATAATTTCATTCTCCCTAGAAGAGTATACAATTACTTTGTGTATATGTACCACTTCTTTCTATTTTCAAATCATCAGCTGATGGGCATCTAAGCTATTTTCATCTCCTAGTTATTGTGATATGGTCATTATATTTCTAATTCCCATGGTGGGTACATTATTTATGCCATCAGCTAGAGCAAATAAAAAGTCCTAATTCTCCACATGCTCACTCTCTTTCATTGTCATTTGTTTTCATAATGTTAGTCTCTTTGATTGAGGTAACATAAAAATTCAAAATAGTTTTAATTTGCATCTCCCTGATAGATGAGAATAGTGAAAACGTTTTTTATTGGATGTTTTATTTACATTTCATATGTTGTCCCCTTACCCCATCCCCCACCCACCCAGGAACCCTCTATCCCCTCACCCCTCCTCCTGCTTCTCTGTGGATGTACCCCTACCTACCCCCCCACTCCCACTTCCCCACCCTCAAATTCCCACCCCCTGGGGCATCCAGCCTTCATGAGGCCAAGGATTTCTTCTCCCAACTATGCCCAGCAGGGCCTTCCACTCTTACTATACAGCTGAAGCCATGGGTCCCTCCCTAAGTGCTCCCAGGCTGGTTGTGTGAAAACTTTTAAAACTTTTAAAAAATATTACTTTACCATTTGTATTCCTTTTGGAGAACTCCATTGGTTCCTTGTTCCACTTTTAATTTGGCTGTCTATTTTCTGGGTGTTTCATTTTTTGAATTCTCTGAGGATTTTTGTTGTTTCGTGCTTGCTTTTTGTTTTGTCATTTTATCTTTATATATTCAATAAATCTATCCTCTGTTACATAAATAGCTGACAGAGACATTTTTCCTACTCTGTTGGCTAACTGCTCAATAAAGTAAAAATTTCCTTTGCAGTACATATCCTTTCAATTTAACAAGTCCCACTTATTGATTGTTGGTCTGTTTTCTGTATAACAGAGGTCTTATTTAAAAGTTACTATAGTATACATCTCAAGATGTACTTCTTACTCTTTTCTGGGGAGAGTTTGGAGTTTCAAATGTAACATAGAGAAAGTGATCCATTTGTAATGAAGAGGTAAAGGGAATAATTTCATACTTATCAAAGAAACAATACATAAAGAGAAAATTAAAAGTATAAATACATATATGCCAAACAAAGGGTCATTTAATATCATTAAACAAATGCAACTTGATTTAAAAGAGCAGATTAACTTCAATGTAGTACTAGAGGAGGAATTCAATATCTGACATTCACCACTAAATAACTGGACAAAGTTTTGATAATGAAATGTTATAATTTAAAGACATAATAGATCAAATTGCATAATAGATATCTACACCGTGTTCCACTCAAACACTACAACATGCACATCCTTAGCAGTCACTGGAAACTGCTTAAAAGACATCACATTTTTTGACACAAGGCATGTCTCAACAAAATCAGGAAACCTGAATGAACATCCTTTATTCTATTTTACCACATAGGAATACAGCTAGGTATCAACTATTGGCAGTTACTTTAGGCTCCACCCCACAGTTACCTGGCAACAACCAAATGTGACTGGCTCATTGTAAATGGGGCTACTTGCCCCATCCTCTCTCTTTTGCTCTCTTACCCTCTTCCCCTTACTCTGTCCTCTTGCTTCTGCTCTCTTCTCTCTGTCTCTGTCTCTGTCTCTCTCTGTCTGTCTGCCTTTATCTCTACTCCCTTAACTCCTTTCCCCATTCCCTGAATAAACTCTATTCTATACTATACTGTCATGTAGCCTGTCCCTCAGGGGAAAGGGATGCCTCAGCATGGGCCCCACAAAGACACCCCCTTCCTCCACATCTGACTGCACCTTCATCAAACATATTCCTTCTCTCTTTATTTTTATAAAACGCAACATCAATTGTCGGGCACTGCCTGCGCACGGGTCACGGGCGGGGACACAGGTCATGGGCGGTGGAGCTGCGTCCGGGGCTGGGCCGGCTCCGAGGCCTTCCCAGGACCCGTGGCTAGCTAGAGTGTAGAGAGCTCCAGGGGAGCAAAAGGCTTCTCTCCCTCCCCCTTCCAGTAGGGACAGGGGGGCGAGAGTCTTGACTTACACAAGGAGTCCAGATTTAAAGAGACATGTGGAGTTAAACACGTCCAGATTTATTGACACGGCAGTGGGTTTGGATGGTAAAGAGCTCTCCCAAAACATGTCGCAAGGGGTTTGTTTATATATTGGAAGCGGGCGGGGCTTCAGGCAATAGGTAAATTTTGAGGCAGAGACCTGTTAGTCTTGTGTCTTACGTGACCTAGCAAGGGCTTTATGCTAGGTCTCTGGGTTTGGGGGACGTGGCCGAACACCCAGGATTCTACAGTCCCACAATCAATAGAAAGAAAAATTAAAGAAAATGTGTATGTTCATGGAGATTAAGCAACACACTACTGGATAATGACTGAGTCATAAAAAAAAAAAGGAAATGAAAACATTCGTGTAATCAATAGAAAATGAAAATACAGTTCACCCAAGCTTGTGAAATGCAATAACATCAAGAGAATTCTATCTTAAGTGCCTACTTTAAAAGAAAAATAGAACCTAAATAACCTGATGATAAACCTTAAGAAAAAATGAAAACGAGCAAAACAACTAAATGGTAGTAGATAAGAAGAAGTAACAGAGGTCTGGATAAAATAATATGACAGTAAACATTGTTGCTAGCTGAGTAGATCTGGAACAAACTATGAAACTTACCTTTGGATGGGTTTGAGAATATTCACTGGAAGGAATAATGAGGGCAGAAAATCTTCTTCAAGTGATCCACATGTAGTAGCTGTAGTGAGCAAGAAATCCAAAGAAGGGCAAAGATGCTTTGCTTGTTCACATTGTGTCTCCTTGGCAAGTGTGTCTACCCTGTTGTTGTCCCTATTTCTAATAACCTTCAAGAACATTGAAAGTCAGTTTCCTTTGCTTTGCAAACTAGTGGTTCTTGAAGACTCTTTTAGCCTTTTTGTGCCACAGAAAAATTTCTGTTGCATCCAAATTAATGTTACTAGGTTCTCAGCGTCTCCAGCATGAAGTCCCCTATCATGCAAGCTAATCTAATAATTCCCTTTTCATTATATATATTCTTTCTATTTGTTCTATTCTTCTATACTTCATAGTCTAGAGTATTCTAACTAACATATCTATAATCACACAATAGTCAACACATGCAGATAGAGTTTAAATGTAATATTTAAAGCTAAAAAGTTAAAAATGTTAGAAAATATTTATCTATTCATATAATGACAACATATAAAACTATGTAGTATATTATATCGAGACACAGGAAGGTAGGATGTTATTATTAAGACAATAAAGAACAATGTTAAAGGATTTGGAAAAAAGAGTTTGCTTCTTGGAGTGAAATTAAAAGTCTAATAACTACAAAATATTTAGAGCATCTCAAATATATTTATTGGCTTTTAATATTTTAGTTGCATAGTAAGAATATTTATGCTAATCCTTGAGTATTCCTAGAATAATACATATATTTCATTTGAGTTTGTGCTAATAATATATTATTTTTAATGAAATGTTCTTCAAACACAAAACTATTTGCATTAGTAATCACTAATTTGTAAATAATTATCCACTAATGTGGATAGCATTATGTTGGTTTCTTTACATTAAAATAAATACAAAATTTTACAAAACACTTCAAAATATTCTTAGTTTATATATATTTAGTTCTTAATGAAATAGCTTGTCAAATAAGTGAGATATTTAGGTTAATAAAATGGCTTTTGTCATTTCATCAATATTTGGTATAGTCTTGCTTTAATTGATTTTAGGACCAAGCTAATTTTATGCTTGAGAAACGGACAAATTCAGGCTAAAACTTCAGCAGTTCTCAATTAGTTTCTGACTTATTACTATTAGTAGTGGAAGCAACAAAATGGAAGAAGGAACAGCATCAACAATTGAAAGTTGTTTAACAGGGTTTAGGAAAAGGCAAGAAAATGTGTATTATGGATAATAAGGACTCAGAGACTGAATGACTGCATTTTAGTTCTTTTACTTTTTACTATTTATTTTTGTATTTATATTATGTGTATATATGTGAGTGAGTGTTTCGGGCACACAAGCTACACGTGAATGCAAGAGCCCTTAGACATCAAAAGAGGGTGTCAGATCCTTTGCAATTAGAGTTGCAGGTAGTTATGAATATCATTTGTATACTAAGACTCAAACCTGGGCCTTCCTTAAAAGCAATAAGTACAACTATTGAGATATTTCCCCAGTCTGAAAATGACTTAATTTTAGAAATGTTCTTGGACCTAGAGAATAGTATATTTGATTATTTCAAATATAATCCTTAAAATATCAAAGATGAAATTTACTGTGAAATCTGAGGCAGATGATGATTAATAGGTACTATGTAAACTGCAGTGAGCTCATTGTTACTTTTAATTATGTCATTCCAAATGCACAACGAGATTAGTTTCTCTGAATTATAAATGCTGGCTATTAAACACAGATGTTTCTATTCCAACTGGGAAAAGGCAGTTATAAAAACACTGTGTATTAAATCTCTTCATGTTAGGGGTGCATAAAACCCTAAGAAGAACAATTTATCTTTTTCTTTAACTAAATATATATTTTCTATGTTTCATAAATACTTGAGCTGAATCAATGAATAATTTTACATGTAATTCATTGATATATAAACATAATATATAATAATATATATTGACAAATATTTTACTCACACACTCATACACACACACACACACACACACACACACACACGAGGCCAGAGAAAAATACAAATAGGATCAGAGGATAAGATCAAGGGAAAGTATTTGAGACTTTTAATTTCATCAAAAATTGTTCAATAAACATCCTCCCATACGTTGGTGTATTTTAAACCAAAATGAAAGCATGAGTCCCTATGGAGCTAATGAATGAAAGCATCATTTAGAACTCTTGGTAAGCACTTTCACTCTCTTGATAATTGAAACAGTCCATATAACCCATGGGTCAATGTTATAATTTAAAACTTACTTATTGGGAAATCAAGGTCCTCTCTTAGGATTATTAGTTTCATTAATAAAAGAATTTCAAGTAGGCTCAAATAGAAGCTCAACAATTTTTCTATAGTTCAAAAGAACACATCCCAAATTTGTCACGCTGTGAGTCAGTAGCTATGGGAAGGAATAAAATAGGAGAAAATGGAAAGCATCTACCCTTTATGCTAGCACTGGGGTCAGACAAACAGCCACATGGAGTAGAAGGGTATTTAGAGAAAAAATTTAAAAGCCCACTTTCTTGGGGAAACCCAAGGTATAGAAAGAAGAAATGGACAAACTGATGTTTACTGTGGGTTAAAAAGCACAAACATTGTTTCATGTATTCCTGCTAGGAAAAGAATAAGCATTTAAACAATGAAGAATGAAAATTTGGGGGTTAAGAGATTCAGGGGTGTGTGTGTGTGTGTGTGTGTGTGTGTGTGTGTTTTAATTCTCAGTAGCAAGATCTTATCCACTGTGTTATGCTTGGTGGGCTCTTTTCACCTAGGTGAAGGGGGAACAACCTGTTCTGCCATGCTGGGCTGTGCACAGTTTGCTCTACCAGGCAGGTCCTTTTGTGGTTTTTTTTTCTTGGCTGGTATTGCTAGAAGGTAGGGGTGTTCTGCCATTTGCAAAGCCTAAATGTATAGCAGGAAGAGAAGTAGCATTGGGATTTGGTGGCACCATATTGGAGTGGGGGTTTTTGTTCATGATCGGTTGGACTATCTCAATTTAGACAGGGGTCAGTGCTCCACCAGAAAACAAAAAGGGGAAGAAGACACAATGTTTGATTTTGGAGTGGAAAGGCCTAGGTCTTTTGGACTAGTGCCAAAAGCTAGTGGGCCTTGTGCTGGGGTTACTCACAGTCTTTGTTTAATCTAGAGTTCCAGATGTAGGTCTGCATGGGCCACCAGCTGTGGTGTGCTTCAGCTGGGTAGCCCATGTTGGACACCAAATGTGGGTCCATGTTCCGCCTTGCTGTTGGTGTGTGTGAACTCCAATTGGGCAGAGAAAATGGGAGGTTCTAGGCAATAAATGTAGCCTAAGATGGAGCCCTCAGCTGAGTGAGAAACGAGGCAGACTGGAGCCAAAGCTGGGGTTCCCAAAGTCTCAGACACTCAGATGCTGCTGGGAACCACTAGCAGTCGGGAAGGGAATGGAGTTGGCAATGAGCCTGGGGCGGGGGTGGGGGTGGGGGGCAGTGCGGGAATTCAGTTTAGCTCAGGGGTTAATGTCTAATACAGAGGGGGGCAAAAGGGCCTTCTGAAGACTACTTACATGGTACAGCTCTGTATGATGTAGACTCCCCACCTGCCCCAGGGCAGTTCTTGATGAGGAAAACAGTCCTTACTTGTCCAAATTGTTTAATGGTAATTGAAAATGAATGAATAAAACTTACCTAAGGTGGACCAGAGATAGATTTTCCAGGAAGGGAAGCTTATTTGCTAAACTCTCGGGGTGGCCCATCTAGGTATCTCTGTGCTCTATGCTACATGACAAGTGGTCAAGATCCCCATGTGGGATGTTGTGGTCATGTGCTCCAGGACAGGAACCAGGTTGGGAGTAGATGAAACGCCTACCATTCTCAGATATGAGAATTTATTGGGGTTTCTGAATCTGCTCAGCCTTCCCTGTTTTTGTCTGGTGACATGGTTCCACTTACCCCACAGTGTCCTGAATAATTCCGAAAAACATGCCAAGTTAAAAGCTACATGATTGGGTCCTGAAGTCCTTTCAGCCCTGGAAGCTATTGTACCAGAGATGAGATTTTGTCAATCAAAAAGTACAGTATCTCTGAGAATTAAAACATGCAGTCTATCTGGAAATTACAAAGTGTAGTGCCTCATTAAATCACTATTCTAATTTTGGGCAGGCTCTGTCTTCCATCATAAGTATGGAAGACAGGACTGCAGTAGTATGGATTACAAAACAGCTTTTATTGTTCCTAGTGAGTTACCTTGCTCAACAGAGAAATACATTTTTTCCTTTCATTTTCTATTCACTTTACATCGCACTTGCCATCCCCTCACAGTCACGCCCTCCCACAATCTTTCCTCCCATTACCCTCTTCACCTCTGAGGGAGTAGAAATTCCCCTGGGTATCTCCCAACCATGACACATCAAGTCTCTGCAAAGCTAGGTGCATCCTTTCCCACTGACACCAGGCAAAGCAGCCCAGCTAAAAGAACATATCCCTTGCACAGGCAACATCTTTTGAAATAGCCCCCGCTCCAGTTGTTCAGGACCCACATGAAGACCAAGCTGCACATCTGCTACATATGTGTAGGGAGGGTATGTTCTTCTGTTGGTGGTTCAGTCTCTGAGAGCCCCAAGGGTCCAGGTTAATAGACTCTGATGATTTTCCTGTGGAGTTCCTATCCTCTTTGGGGCTTGCAGTCTTTCATACTTTTCTTTCAAAAAAGTCCACAAGTGCCATCCACTGTTTGGCTGTGGGTGTCTGAATCTACCTGAGTCAGGTTTTAGGTGGAGCTTCTCAGAGGATAGACATGCTACACTCCTGTCTGCAAGCATAATAGTTTCAGGGACTGGTGCTTTCCCGTGGGTTGGATCTTAAGTTGGCCTGTTGTTGATTGGCCATTCTCTCAGTCTCTGTTCCAACCCCTGTCCCTGCACTTCTTGTAGACAGAATAAATTAGGGATCAAAAGTTTTGAGGGTAGGGTAGTATTACTATTTCTCTACTGGGGTTCCAGCCTGGCTAGAAGAGGTAGCCTCTTCAGGTTCCTTATCCTCAATGCTGCTAATCACACCTAAGGTCATCCCCATTGATTCTTGGGTGCCTATCTTATACCAGGTCTTTGTTTCTTCCTAGAGATGTTCCTTACCTCCCCACCCCTATCAGTTGCAGATTTCCATCCATTCTCATTGCCTTCTGGCCATCTCTCCTGTCTCTCCCCACACCTAATTCTGATCTGCCATTCTGCTCCCCATCCACTCTCTCATCTAATTCTCTCCTTCAATCTGCATCTTATAACTATTTTATTTCCCCTTTTGAATGAGATTTAAGCATTCTCTTTTGTTCCTTCCTTCCTGTTTAGCTTCTATGTAGCCTGGGTATCCTGTATTTTCTGGTTAATATCCACTTATATGTGAGTAGATACCATAAATGTACTTTTGGGATTTGGTTACCTCACAAAGAATGATATTTTCAAGTTCCACCCATTTGCCTGTAAAGTTCATGATGTCTTTGTTTTTAAGAGCTGAATAATATTCCATTTTTTAGACATACCACATTTTCTTTATCCATTCTTCAGTTGCAGGACATTTATGTCGTTTCCAGTTTCTGGCTATTATGAATAAAGCTGCTATGAATATTCTAGAGCAATTGTTCTTTTGGTATGGTAGAACATCTTTTGGTTATGTGCTCAGGAGTGGTATAACTATGTCTTGAAGTAGAACTATTCCAAGTATTCTCAGAAACCACTAAACTAATTTCCAAAGTGGTCGTACAAGTTTGTATTCCCACTAGCAATAGCAGAGTGTTCACTTTGCTACATATCATTGCCAGAATGTTTTATCTATTAAGGTTTTTTTGTTTTTGTTTATTTTTGTTTTGTTTGTTTTGTTTTTTGCCATTACAATGAGTATATAATGGAATATTAAAATTCTTTTGATGTGTGTATCCCTGATGACTAAGGACTTGTAACATTTCTTTAAGTGGTTCTTGACCATTTGATATTCCCATTTTGAGAATTATCTATTTAGCTCTGTACCCCATTTTTAATTGGGTTATTTGGGTTATTAGTGTATAACTTCTTGAGTTCTTTGTAAATTTTGGATATTATACCTCTGTGGTAAAGTTGTAAAATCCTTTCCCAATCTGTAAGTTGCTGATTTGTCCTATTGACAGTGCCCTTTGCTTTACAAATGTCTTGCAATTTCATGAGGCCCCATTTATCAATTGTTGATCTCAGACCCTAGGCCATTGGTAGGAGAATGAACTTAAAAAAAAAAAATGGACATAGAGAGTCCAAGCCAATTTGAATAAATTTTTGTTTCAGATCCTGTTTCACCCATCTTTCCAGCATTTGACAGAGATCCCCATATGTATTGAATTGGTGATCTAATTCATAAGCTGAGATGGAACAAATGGTTTATATAAGGCCAGAACCCTCATTTGAGTGGTCTCTATATCAAAGGTTCCTCCCAAACAAAGACTTGGTCTTTGTTTGGATGGGGCTAACTCTGGTGCAGCCTTGACTCAGCAGAGACAGCCCAGAGGGACCTGGGCCCAGACAGCCAGTAACTGATGACAGGTCCTCATGGAGGCTGAAAAAATGACATATCCAGTGGAAAAGGAGAGAGGGTCAAAAGTGATCCCTTCGTAGCCAGGAAAGACTGAGACCATTGGGTTGGGGACTGAACCCTGGTTCCACACCATCTGATTGGTTATTTCTCCTCTAGTAGTGAAATGAGTCACTTCAATTCAGAATAGATTATATTAAAGGCAGGTTTATTGGGAAGCTGCACTCAGGCAAGTGAGTTTGCTAGCCACAAGAACCAAGGCCATGAAAGTCTACATGGGGGCTGGGGGGAGTGGAGAAGGAAAGAAAGAGAAAAGAGAAAAAGTACATGCATGCAGAAAGGAGGAGGAGAAGAACCCAAAAAAGACAAGAGGAAGGAGAGAGGGAGGCAAAATGTCTGGATAACATGAGGAAGAAATTTTAGGGGAAGGGCAGCCCAGCCCTTTTAGATATTAACATTTTTAGATATTCTAAAAAAATCTAGAATACACTCATAAATCCATACATGTATCATCTTTTATCCCTCATAGATCACAGTTAAGTTAAGTAGATATGAAGCTAAATACATGCATAATAATAAGAGTATTGGAGCAGTAATTTAAAATTTTTCCAATGAAGAGAAGCCCAGTACCAGTCAGATTCAGGTCTAAATCTTACCACTCCTAAAAAGAAAGGGAAACACCAATGCTTCATGTCAGTCTGTTAAATAGATAAAATGGAGAACACCATTGTGTCTTGACCAGTCCATTCAGTGGAAAGAGAGGGTACATCGTTAAACTAGGAAGCCAGTATTGTCTATTCAACTGGATAAGAATGCCATAAAAAGAAAAACCTACAAAATTGTTTTACAAATTAGCATAGAAATAAAAATTGTCAAAATTCTTGCAATAATTCAAAAGGGAATTAAGATGGTCATATACAATTGAGGCAAGAGTTAAGAAGTTATTGTTGCTGGTACATGCAAGACCATGGTGGACCATGAGCTAGTCATTAGTACCAGTTCTCTGATAAAACTATTTTACACTTATACTGAGGGAGCATGCATATAGATTGGGCATGAAGATTCCTTATTGTCTTGTCTTATTATGTGCTCAAAAATGATGTATTCCAATAAAATTACCTCAGGTTCCATCCTAGTCCCACTATAAAACCTGTGAATGACCATTGTGCAGTACAGTATTGTTTAAGGGGGTCCCTTCCACTCTGAAGAGTCATTATTTTTCCTTAATAAACATATATTTGCTTTCCCTCCTCTTGCTCATATTATTAATCTTCTTGGGCATGAGACAAACTCAAAAGCCTTAGAGTTGAAGTGGCTTTTCTAACTGTTGATTATTTAGCACCCTTAATCCCCAAAGTCAATCTTCCCAAGAGCTGAAAAAAAGGTATTGTCAATCACAAAGAGGCAGTATCACTAGAACCAACTTGATTTTTTTTCAAGAGAGGCAAGCCAGGTTCAACATATAAATAGCAACATCATAATAAAAACTAAACTTAAGAACAGAAAATATCCTAAGATTGACTTGGTGAGAAAAATTTTCGAATAAAGTTCAACATTCCTCCATCATAAAAACCTTGAAGATACTCAGAATAGAAGAAATATAGCTCAGTATAGTGAAATTATGTTACATCAAATAGAGTAAAATGAGCATTTCCTGTATAATCAGGAATCAAACAAAAGGTATCTTCTCTTTCTCCTTTTTTTGAATACATATTATTATTTTTGTTTACAGGCATGATTTTATACTTAAAAGACCCTAAAAGCTCCATGAGAAAATTCAAGCCACTGAGCACAAAAAAAGATACATAAATAAAACATCTAATCAATGAATGTTCGAAAAAAACTGTATAGTTCTCGAAAGAAGAAATAAAAATGTCCAGTTGAAAAAATGCAGGAATCTGACATTAGGCTAGAATAAAGAAGTAATTTCAGGCAGAAATCTAAATCCTAGGCTAGAATAAAGAAGTAATTACAAGAAAGAATCTTAATCTTAAGTTAGAACAGAGAAGTAGGCTTCAGACATGAAAATGACTTTGGGCTAGGACAGGGAAGTGGGCTCAAATATTTTGGTCATCCTGATAAGCCCTTAGAAATAGTGATCACAGGAGTGATCATGAGACTCTGTTTATTGTCCACCATATTCTTTGACTATCTGGGTTTATTGTCTTGCCTGTCCCCTGACTATTTGCATTTATTGTATTGCTAGTTCCTCCACCTAGAACCTTAATACTTGCATGTAATTTAAATGGTATAAAAGCAAAAAAGGAGGAGGAGGGATGAGATAGGGGATTAATAGGGGATGAGGGAATGGGTAAAAGGAATAACATCTGAAATGTAAATAAATAAAATATCAAATTAAAAAAGATCTCTAGAAGGCAAAGAAAAAAAGAAAGAAAGAAAGAGAGAGAGAGAGAAAGAAAGAAAGAAAGAAAGAAAGAAAGAAAGAAAGAAAGAAAGAGAGAAAATATGTCTGACATCTTTAGCCATGTGTATTGGCAATCAGACATTCCACCCAGAACCTAGCAGTAGTTTATGTCATCACTGGCCACCACCAGGTGAAGCACACAAAAGGTCCTGGTTACTCCAGCTCTCCTTCACTGTCTTTGTCCCTGCCCTTGCTCTTGTCCTTGCTCTTGTCCTTGTCCTTGCCCTCTGTCATGTTCATTTTCTCTCCCATTCTTTCCCTATGTCTCTCTGCATGTCTGTCTATCTTTCTCTATGTCATGTTCTTATTCCAAAAAGGCCTTTTTTTCTCTTCACTTCCTAATAAACCTCATACATTCTCACATTAGACCAACCTGTTGCCTGGTAATTTCTTAGCTATACAACTTGGCACATGCCCCTCCAGAAATATTCACTCCTTACTCATTTATCATATCAATGGGGAAATCCAAATGAAGGTTGTTTGGAGATTTTCCCTCACTCCATTCACATAGCTAACTTTAGAAAACAAAGAACAACAAATTTGTCAGGAAGTACAGAAAGAAGAACACTGCTGGCTGTCACTACTGGGAAATAATTCATCATGGTTATTTCTCAAAATCTAAAAGTAAATCTACAGTGTGACCAAGCTATACCACTGTTTGGTTAGTATATAAATGAAAAACTATAGGTCAAAATTCCACAAAACTAGTTGTGTATCCATGCGTCTTGATGAAAGACTGATGGGTACTAGAAAATGGAAGCCAGCTTAGATGTTAACAATTGGTTAACATAATTAATAAAATGAGGTACATATACATATTACATTTTTGACATTTATGTATATTTTTGAATATTGAATGAATATAAAATATTTTATACACTATATTCTGGTCATGAATTTCCCACCTCCACATACAAGATTTTTATTAAGCCATAAATAGAAATGAATTTTTCTGAAAATTATTATTCTAAATAAGGTATATTAGACACACAAAAACACAAATAGTTTATCTATAGAATATAGATTTAAATATCTACTTATAATCTTTGTTTCTTTGTTTATTTGTTCCTTCCTTCTTCCCTCCTTCCTTCCTTCCTTCCTTCCTTCCTTCCTTCCTTCCTTCCTTTCTTATTTATTTCTTTTTGTTTAGAAACTAGAAAAGATCATGAAGGGAAGGAAGATGCTTGATAGATGAAAGAAAAGATAAGGTCGTGGACTAGTTCAAGAGACGAAAGAAGGAAGCATGGCTATTTGATGGAATTAAAATAAATAGATATAGAGAGGGCATGAGAAAGGACATGAGAAATGCAGGTAAACAAAACATAATAATTCATATGTATGAAAATGCCAAAATAAACTTCATTATGCTGTATTCTATACTATAAGTTAATGAGATAAGAAACACACATCTATACACACACACACATATACACACATACACACACACACACACACAGGGCAGTGGGGGGGGGAAGAGGGGAGAGAGACATAGAGAGAGGAAGAGGGAGAGAGGAAGGAAGGGGGGAGGATTATCACTGAACCACAGAAGAGGATAAGTCAAACTCAAATTTCACAAACCACAAACTCAGTAACCCTAAATTCCAGAAGACATTGGTAAAATACATTGAGGACAATCCTTGATTATGGGAAGGACATAACAATAAGGTTTTCATGAAAAATATAAATGTTACTAATTTGGTTTATTTAATTCTACAAGGAAACAAAACATTTCCCTATAAGGGTAACATCAAGACTGAACTAAATGTGAAGGTTTCAAAGGTAAAAACAACTTGAAAAAGAAGGAGACTTTAGACACTGAATGTATATTAAATGTATGTACCCTAAGCAATATATAAAAGATGTAAAATGTTTGAAATTTGATATTGTAAATAAGTATCAAAAAAGACCTGTTCAACATAGGTGATAAAAGCTGATTTTCTAGCCTTCATCTGAAGGTTATTAAAATCTTATTACAGAAATTCCTCTGAGAAATTTCTTGCCAATTATGTTTACTTTCATGTTTATTGTCTAGTGTTTGGTAGGCATACAATGAATTTTATGAATGAATGATGGAAAAACATACTATTAGTCTTAATCTACACATTGTCTATGAGAAGTTGAGATAGTACACTCACAAAATATTATTTTTTCTGTAGAACAAAGGGAATCATTAATGATATGGATATATAAAATAGCACAGTGAAACCTATTTTGCTAACTAAAGCTTCATTTTTAAAATGGAAAAGTAATATGTTTGCTAAGTAAAAACAGGTTCCCAAATAATCCCCAAATAGACTAACTATGATTCTAAATATTAAAACTCTCTTTGGATAAAGTCAATACTCTGGATATAAGAGAGAAATTGTTAGTTTGAACCAAGTGAACAGAGCATTTATTGTGGCATTTATTCATTGTTTATAAAGTACAAACTTAATTCATAAAAATTTATTTTATTACAAGAAAAGAAAACACCTCTTTGTACAGATGACACTATACAGATACTGACCCAAAGGATTTAAAAGCTTCAAGTTATTCACTTAGCTATAAATGAAGTTGACCATAGGAAAAACTATACACAATTATTTTTAATTGTAGAAGAACATTCCAAGTCATTCTATTTTTTATTATTTTCAAGCTTTTAATTTTAAATAATATTTGTATATCCTTGACAATTACTTAAACCATAAAGAGACTAAGTGATAAATAATAAATAATCTAATATTTTCTTCTCTTTTTTCTATGCAGTGGTAAAATAGGTAAAATAACACATAGTGGAAAGTCTCAGATTGTAAGTTGAGTTGCCTTATTAAAATGCCAAGAATGGTAAAATATAAAAAAAAGAATGAAAGCAAGTTTGGGCAAGTCTTTGGACAGCTTGTGGTAACCTATTGAAATATATAATTCAAATACTACCTCAAAAACAAAGGCATATACTGTATTGTAACTGCTTCCTTTACACTGATTCTAACCCCAAACTAATATGTATTCACAATGGAACACCGAGGTTTTAGTGTTTGTAATTAGCAGTTATAATTAAAATAACCACCTAAATTGTACAACTTCTCTGCAGAAATCTTGGCTGAATCAGTCTCCACAGCATGAGGCTCTTAGAGATGCTGGCAATAGAGTAAAAAGCACCTAGGGGCTGACTATTGACCATCTCAGTTGTTCATTTTCTGCTAGAAGACAGCACAAGGTTTCCACTATTTAGACTGCATTTTTAAAGGCCCTTTTCAAACTTTATTTTTACTTTATGTTTTATTAAATTGCAAAGTATAAACAACCAAATGTTTATAAAGATGACAATAATGAAAAAGAAGTGATTAGAAGAAAATCAGAAGCAATGTATATAAATAAATAATTATGGTAAAGTAGAATAGATTTTTTAACATTGAAATAAAGGTTTTATTTGGTGTATACTACCAGAGTAAAGTCCGTAATTGGAGGAAGTCAGGAGAGGAACTTAAGCTGGACCATGGAGGCAGTAACTGATACAGAAGCCATGGAGGACTGCTGCTCGCTGGTTTGCTTCTCCTTGTTGGCTTTCCCCAGCCTGCTGAGTCTACTTTCTTACGGCACCCTGACTACCAGCTCAGGGGCAGAACCACTCAAATACACTGGTCTCTCATCCTTGGAGAACAAATTGAGAAAATGCCTTACAGCTAGCTAAATGCCTCATGGAGACATTTCCTCAGCTGAGGCTCCTTCTTTTCTTAGAACTCTAGCTTGTGCCATCGCCCCACCCCACCTGCTTCCAGCCTTGAGCTTGTTTACCACAGTAGACCAAATAATAGGACCTTGGCTGCATGTACAGCCTGCTACAGGAACTTAGAAGAATAACTGCCTGCTGAGTTTGCCTTGAGACATCTCCTGCTGTGACAAAGGATAGGTTCCCCGACACTTCTCTGACTGAAGCAAGAAGGGGTTTAGTGGGGCTTTCCCTTTCAATTGAGAGCTGAACTTTAAACTTTGAGCCTTGATCAGAGAACCTTGTCTTGGCTTCATCTTTTCTTGCCCTCGATACCTTTCTTCATTTCCATCCCCACTTTCAGGAGAACCTGGTTGTTCCATGGCCACAGACAGCTGCACTAGTTTGTGTCAAATTGACAAAAAGCCAGTCAGTGCATCCTTTCCTCCACAGGTTCAGTAATAATTGCAGAAAAGGGTGGCAGAAAAATTGTTAGTGACAGAGGCAATGGATGACCATAACTGTAGAGGGGGAAAAGGTCTTATGCACACAGATAAGCACTAGAGAAACCAGGAACATAGTTTTTCAATGAAATGAAGTGTGTAGCTACTCTTCATGGAATGCCAAGAATAATGTAGTTTTACAACTTGGTGATCCTTTGCTGTCTAATGAGGCAGGTTCTGTCTATATCTCCCAGATTTTATGTATCCCAGACAATATCTTTCCCTTTAAATCTTGAGCATTGATTTTAGACTACAAAATTCATTCTTATGAGTGATGTGACTAGTGCTTTACAACATTCTAAGTGACTACCATGTTTTTTTTATTACAATAATTTTTATTCAGCAGCATGTTTGTCACTAAACAAATTTAATTAATTAATTACCATGTCCTAGAACCTAGTGTTTAATTACTATAAGTTATTCTTTTATGATAGACAAGACATATAAAAAAAGAGATAAATGTAAGAATTTGGTAATACTTTGTAATGGAAGACTGTGCTGGTTGTGTTTGTTAATTTGATACAACCTTGGCGCAGCTGTGTACATGGAGTATTAAGTGAGAAAAATGTTTTCATAAGACTAGCCTCTAGGCAAGTGTGTAAGTTATTGTCTTAACTAATAAATGAAGTCAGAGGAACCAGCCCAGAGTTGACATGTAGTCCTGGGTTGTTTAAGAAACCAAACTCAGTAAGTCATGCGCAATAATCCTGTAAGAAATTTTCCCTTACAGTCCATACGTTAGGTGTAGCCTCCAATTTTCTGCCTTCACTCTTTTTTTAAAAAAATTTTATTGTTTATTTTCTTTATTTAAATTTCAAATGTTATCCCCTTTCCCGATTTTCCCTCCGCAAACCCCCTCTCCCATCCAGCCTCCTGCTTTTTTGGTTTTGTTTTTAATGTGGTGCTTCGAAGCAACTCCAAGGCCCCAGACATGTTTACAACATTATTTATCCTATGCTCTATTTACATATTTTAAGGCATTAATTTGTCTATATTTTCTTCATCAATTGACCTGTTCATAGATACTTGGATTATTTTTACAGACTGAAAATTATGAACAATGCTGTGATGAGCAAAGAGAAGCTACAAGACTCAGTTAAAAAAGACAGTCCCAGAACAACAAATGTTGTATGACTCCATAGCATAGCTATGGTATTCAAACACGTGTGGGCTCAGACTACAATTATGGTTGTCAGGAGTGGGGAGGAGATAAAGATGGAGAACTGTTCTATAGGCATACTGATGTTAATAAATATGTTTTAGAAAACTACTGTACAACATTGTCTTGGTTCAGTTTTCTATAAAAAAAATCACAATAGATCTCATAGTGCAAATAACAAATATTCATTTGTTTCGGAAGTCTGTGATCAGGGTACAAAATAGTTCAGTATACTGAGCGACATCTTGGATTGATGAATTCTTGGGATGCAGTCATGGTAGAAAGAACTAGCAATATCTCTGAATGTCCTAAAGTCAAGTCATTAATTTCATATATAAAGTGGAACTTTACCCTTGAAGCCTAATTAGTTTTCAAAGACATTAACCCCTAAATGAGGTGGCAGAGGTGTAGAGACATTTAGTCATAATGGTTCTATAGGTAACAATTATTGTGAGCATCAAAATTTCTTTTAAAATGATAAGTTTCATTTGAATAATTTCTATTTCAAAACACAAAAGCAAACTGCACTAACATAAAAAATGTATAGATGATTAAACATCTTAATCAAGACCTTACTGAAGGTCGTGTTGATGTTGTTGGGCCATATGTTAAACTCACTAAGCTGTTCATAAATACATGCATCTGTGTGATCATCTCTTACACCTCAGTAGATCTGAGCATGTTGGCAGACACCTATGAAAAAAATAAAGTTTTTAGATGTGTAGTGTGTAGTGTATAGTGTGTTCTAGGTCATGCCTTAGAAAAGCAAAATAAAACAAACAAACTTTATACTTCAGTAACATTACTAAGCAAAAAAATTAAATGAAACACAGCTTCAGTACTCATCAATTTCTGCAAAGTAGCTTTCTTGATTTGCACTGAAGTTTCAGAACCATACTTAATTTGCTGCTTACCCCATTGTATTACTATATCAGGATTCATTCAAATGTAAACCCATGTTGTGTCTTAGTACTTAACTCCAAAGCTGCTATTTTGTGTCAAAATTACATTCGGAAGGGATCAACACATTACTGTTGCACAACATTGACAGGTTCAATAGGATTCCTTTGCATAGATTATCATAATGCATTTTAATCAAACTGTGTTCTCAGCATTTCTTCTATTTTCTACTAATAGTACACTTGCATGCTATAATTAAAGTTTAATAATTATTCAAGATTTTCTTGAGAAATATTCTAGAAAGTAATTTTACTCTTTCTGGAAATAAACATCTTGATAATTTGATAATATTTTACTGACATTTGAACATCTTTACCTTATTTGTAACTCTGCACTGGCTCTAGATATTTTACGCTTAAATGAAAGCAGCCTGCCTCTCAGAAAATCTATCACTGTACAAATGAAATATTGTTTTCATCACTGTTTCTGTACTATATTCAGAATTATAGAAATTTAAATAGATTATCAGATAATTATGACTTTATATCATTTTTATATATTCTCATTTGCTTCTTTTTCTATATTGTAAATTAGATTCTCTATTTTCTGTTACTGTAATACATTTATGTTTTAGAGAATATAGTGTAGTTCTTTGATGTCATGACATGTATACACAAGTATACTCACACAAGAGAAGGAACCCAGGAAAGAACAAAGATAACAGAGGTATCTTGAGTGGGTAGATGTCTGTACAGAGGTATCTTGAATGAGTAGCTGTCTCAAAAAACTTATGTCATCAAATGAAAATCTTAATGCTGTTCGTGGGGTACGTTCCTATGAGTTGTTGTAGTTTTAGTCAGAATGGACTCCAAAGGCTCACAGATTTGAATGTTTCATCAACATGGAGTGGCACTGTTTAAAATGACAATGGAAATATGTCTCTTAAGGAGAGGTGAGGTTTTGTAAAGCCAAGGCCAGGTCCAGTGGCTCACTTTTCCCATTGTCTGTGGATCCAAATGTAGAACTCTCGGCTAATTCTACAACACACCTGCTTAAATGCTGCCATGCTATCTGCCAGGATGACTAGACTATACCTATAAAACTGTAGAAACTTGTATAAAACTTGTATGGAAGCCCAAGTTAATTGCTTTCCTTTATAAGAGTTATCATAATGGTGTCTCTTCAGAGAAATAGAGCACTGAATAGGACAGTTCTTATCCAGGAAGAGGCTATCAAAATAATACAGTTGATTGCCATTGGCCTTGGCTACTCCCCAGAGCTAGATGAAGAGTTGCTGATCTTTCAGGCAGGATCTAGAGAAATGTAGCTGAAACGGGGATCAAAGTTTCGTTCTTGTTGGTTAGGTTTCTTCATGCTATAGATTGCTAAGAAGGTAGCATTGCAGAAAAGTTCTTAACCATCTTATTCAGCTCTAGAACTTTCATGCTATAACTCAAACTAGGTATCCTAGTTTGAGTTTCTGTTGCTGTGAGAGACATCATGACTATGCTAATATTTATAAAGGAAAACATTTAATTGGGGCTGGCTTACAGTTCAGAGATTTAGTTCATTATATTCATTGTGGGAAGCATGACAGCTGGATGAAACGGTGCTGAAGAAGGAGCTGAAAGTTGTGCATCTTGATCCACAGGCAACAGAAGTGAAAGTCGCACTAGGCAGATCTTGAGCATCTGAGATCTCAAAGCTCCACAGTGACACACTTCCCCAACAAGGCCACACCTACTCCAACAAGACCACTCCTCTAATAGTGCCACTTCCTATGGGTTAATCATTCAAACACATGAGTCTATTTGGGCCATTTCTATCAAGTTAACACACTAGGTAATAAGTGCTCAGTGTTCTAAGAGTTTATGCCTGGTACAACAGATTTGGTATGAGGCTCCTGGCACAGGAAGTCAATGTGATAGAAAAAACTTACTCTTCTGCTCTGTTGAATGGATACATTATCAAACAGTCTTTTGAATATTGTGTTTATTGACTTGGACTATTTCTGTCCTTCATTTTGGTCAAGGAAGCTTCTTTTAGAATGAATTGCAGTTAATGCAGAGACTCATGGATAGTCAAGTACTGAGAATAAATGATTGTTGAATACTAAGCCATCAGTGATACAATGCTATTACACCTTTAAAAGGCTTAATGACATGTCGGAGAAAAGGGGATAAAAAGAATGTAAAAGTCTTATAATGAAGACGATGACTGTGAAATGCTCCCTTTTAGCCATTCATGGCTTTGCACTCATGAACTAACAGTAACTGAGTTAGCTGGGCTCATCAACATTCAGTCATTAATAGGGAAGAGAAACACAGTACAGAGCCTTCCCTTAAATGCTACTGATAGTTGATAGCTACTGGGAGGAAGTAAAGCTCTCATCAATGAAGCCACTCATGACCTAGTCATGCCACAGTGGACAGGCTCATACCTAGTAGGTAGCTTTAGGAAAATCACTGGATTATAAAGCAAGATAAAGAGACATGATAGTAGAAGAGAAGAAAGAAGAGGTAGTGTAAATGAGTATTAGTCTGTGATAAGACACAATGAGGTGGCAAATGTGACTAGAATATATCATATATATAATGAATTTGCCAAAGAATAGCTCGACTTACAGTAAAAGAAAAAGGAAACATAGGCAAGTAAAAATGAGAAAATACTCAAAATATACTCATCAAGGAAATGTATATCAAAATTTTAATAAGTAATCATCTATCAAAACACTAATGGCTATGTATTTTTTATGATGTAAGATGACAAGCACTGGCAAAAAAGTAGACAAAGGTGAAACTTACCATTGATGGGGATGTAAATTAGTAGAGCTTTACATATGTAAAGCAATATAAAGATTTCTTAAAACTTAAAACAGGAAAAATATTTTATGACTAACAGATCCCAGTACTAGTTATATATCTAAAGGAAATGAAATAGATATGTCAAGATTAATCTTTACTTAAAGCTCCATCCAGGCCCAGTGTTTCTTCCTCCTTGCTGCCATCAGATCAAGATGTAGAACTCTCAGTTACCATGTCTGTCTGTGTGCCACAATGCTTCTTGCCATGAAGATTATGGACTAAACTTCTGAAACTGTAAGAAAACCCCAAGTGAATGCTTTCTTTTGTAAGAGTTGCCATAGCCATGGTTTCTATTCATAGCAATAGAACAGTAAGATTGATATAGAACAATAAGGTAGATGATGTGTAGAGAGAGAGAGAGATGATATAGATACAGATATAGAGATATAGATGGATGTTCATGCTGTAAATGCTAGTTTCTAATGAACTCTGACTAATACAGTATTAAATATGTTCAAAGAAAATTCAATGTTTTTTAGTTGATAAACATTTATCAGCATTTTAACTAAATGTTTTTAAGTAACAGAATATCTGTAAGTATTTCATTAGGGGAAAAGCTACTTTTTTATTATCATCAAAATGCAGGAACTACATACAGGCTATAGTATATCACATGTTAACTTAGTTATCAGATCATTCAATACGACAGTGCTTTCAGAAACACGTAAATGTCCACGTCTATTGTCTATGTACATTATGAAAGTTTGCCCAAATATTCAAACTTCCATTTGCAATACTACAAACTTTATGGTTTTCTAAATAATAATGATAATGTTTATTGTTTCATCTAGAGCTTTGGTTGCTAATAGTTTTGTAAACCATATAATGTACAGTAACTCTAATGATCTTTCTAAAGACAGAACTATTGCAAGAAGAAAATATTTGACATTTTGACAAGTACATATGATATGTATTTATTTAACTATTGATGTTACTGGTGTTGACTATTAAATGTGTGTGTGAGAGAGATTTATTTTTATGCCTTTTATTGCTTTGTAGTAATCTATATTGATGAAAGTATACAATAGATTTTTTGAAAACCTTATATTACCACTATTTTAACCTTGCCAGTTTTTTGAAAGACTCTTGTAGTTTATCATTATTTTCTCCATTATAATTACTTAAGTGGAAACTTATAAACTAAAATTAATTACCAAACTATCCTTTTAAATGTTGAGTTTAAATTGTATTCTCCCTACTCCAGTACAACCTAAAATCTTCATTATGTGTTACCTAGATGCAAAAAGAAATAAATTCTAACAAGAAAGCACATCATTATAAATTCTCACTACAATAGAAACATGAATGATTTGAGCAGCTGAAATGCATGAAGTTTGAAATTGGGGCTAAAATCTTCTTTTCTTTTTATTTTCCCAGAAGAGCTGTCTTTGGTAAAATTTATAAAGCCTGGCTTGGATTTATGTAATTAGTTGGTTGCAAGCCATCTATCCCATAGGTCAAGCCAATTAAAGGATAACTAAGGGAGACATGACTCCAAACAGTGGCAGATGGCACAGGGGCACTAATGCTCACTAGAGGGGGGAAAACAGAGTCACATCGATTATAACTTTGAACGGAAAGAAAATTAGCTGTTGACCAGTTTGAACTCAGTGCTTCTTTACTCTTGGCTTTTAGACCATGTACTGTTTAGGGATGCTTCACGTTCTGCGTGCTCTTCAGTTGGTAGGAGGAAGAAAAGGTTTGAACTCAGGCCTAAGTCACATGTGTTATTTTCTTCATTGCAACTCTCCTGGCTTCTAAGGTTTCTTGTTGGTCTTCCTTAAAATATTTACCATTTTTTACATGTGCCCTATTACTGAAATATCTATTTCTTATTTCAGAAATATGAGCATTGAGCCTTGAAATACAGACAGACATCAAATGGGAGTAGTCTTTAGACAAAAGTTTGATTAAATAATAAAGTACTTCAATGTATATTAAATTGTATTTATTAATGAAAACCAATGCATGACAATGCAAAATTCCTCTATAAATTTAGAGGAAAAATAGAGAATTTTATAGTAAAGATGTAGCGGAGGAGTGTGGTTATTCATAATTTAACAAAGCCCCTTGATTATATCAATTAATGGTTTTCAAATTACAGTGTTGAGAATAGAAATTGACAGTCTCACAGTTGTATAGATGTTTGTTGCTTAATTAGAAGTCCATCAAATACTACTTCAGGATTAACTTTAGACTGCAAAACAATTTGCCTTCAACTCTGATGGGATTTCAATCCATTCTGCAGTGTATTCCCCTGGCTCAGTCCTGCTCCATTGCCTATTTTAAGAACTAAATTGTTAAAATTTAAGCTTCAAATGGTAGAAAATTGAACATTTACAAAAGTCCCTTTAAAAAGATTTTGTTTGTACCCAAAACATAGCTATGTTTAAAATTCATACATAATACAATAGATATTCCTTTCATCTTATCCCTGCTACTAACTTGTTATGCCATTTTAAACACATATGATTCCACATCTCAGGGTGTCAGTTTCTTTTACTGCTAAATGGTAAAAGAGTATGGGAGGAATGTTCTAACCTTTTTAATTTTCTTCTACCTTGATTGTTTTCTAAATTACTTTTAACATTAGCATAAAAAGCAATAGGTATCATCATGGTATTTTATAGACATAAATGTTTTAACCATTTTCATTTATCTGCCTCTCCCATTGGCCTTTATCTCCCAGTCCCCATCTTGCTGGTCTTTTTATTTTGATGGCTAATGTCCATGGCCAACTTGAAATTACTGGAAAGAGAGAAACCTAATTGAAGAACTTGTTGCATTCATGTATCCATAAGTTTGGCCTTAGGGAATATTCTTGGTTGATGATTGTTTAGGAATGGGGGGCCCAGCCCACTGTGGGTGGTACCATTTGTTATTAAATGTGCCTAAACTATATGAGAAAGCTAGCTTAGCAAGCCACAGTTAGCAAGATAGTGAGCAACACTCCTCCTTTATTTTGTGCTTAGCTTCCTTTGATGATGGACTATAGCCTGTGTAAGAAAGTAAACCCTTTCCTCTGTGAGTTGATTTTTTGATCATAATGTTCATCACAGTAAGAGAAAGTAAACTAGGACACCATTCTTCCTCCACCCAGAGTGCTCCCTCCTGCTTCCAAGTCATTTTTATTCTTTTAGCTTCTCCACTATTTAAGAATTTAAGAATTCTTCTTCTCTTGTTAAGGTGTCTTTTCTGTGGTCAACACACACACACACACACACACACACACACACACGTGCGCGCGCACTTAAATATAGATTCGGTATTTGAGAGAAACATGCCTATTTGATGATTTAATATTTCAGAGTCAATTATTACTCTTCTTTTTTATTAAGGTTGGCAAAAAAATAAAATGAAGAGCTCATGAGAAATTATTTAATTGGGGTACAAATAGGTTAAAAAATGAGTTTTTAAAGTGACAATAGATTCTGTTTTGAACAGGCAAAGCAGATGGCTACAAATTATGACTTGTGTACATTGCCTCTGTATATGCATCTCCTCTTGAGAGCTAAACTGGAATTATTAAAATCCCATCATTACCCTGCCTTCTCCATCTCTCAGCGCCTTTGTTTTCTCACTTGCAACTGAGTTATTTGCATCACACAAGCATTGTTCTCCAGCTCAATTCGGTGGGGACTCACAAGATATTTGTTAATACTTGATGACATTAGTTCCCGCATACACAAAACACTGTGTTTGCAATGCTTAGCTAGGTTGACAAGCTGAGCCTACTAAGAAAAAAGGATTTTGCTAGGAAAGAGGAAGAGCACTATGAAAATGATTTTTACTTTTTAAAATGTACAGTTTAATTTACAATTATGTGAAGTAAATTTACATTTTTTAAGTTCCTGATGTTTGACAAATGTTTGGTGGGGTAATAGTTCATATTCTGGTTACTTTATTCCCTTCCAGAGACAGATGAGTTTATTGGTTCTTTATAAGCTTGCATATGACTGAACAAAAGATATTTGTTATGTTGTACACCAATAGACAAAGACCAAATCGTAGTCCTTCTGTAGGAGAAAAAAAATGCAAGTAGCAAAACTAAAGTGGGTAACAGGAATATTGTAGGAGAATTATTTCATTTCCAAAACTTAAGGTGGGTGGATGAGGCTGCTGTCACATCTCTATATTTACAGTGGAAAGTCGATTGTAGGCAGTCTGTTGAAAATGACAGCATTTCTATCAAGCTCCCCATCAGCTGCCGCTGGCTGGAATAGGAATTATCATCCTTCACTGGGCTGTCTTGCTTTATGATATCAATTAGCAAACAATCTGTTTTGTTGGCACAGGATAAAATTAGGATGCAAAACAGAGGGACTGTGAAGCAAAACATTTTTCAGGGAGAGAGCTGTTGTGCTGAAGCATGGGTGGAAAAGAGGCTGTCATTTTTCTGTCTGTCATCTTTCCTTAATTTGTCACTGATGTCAGTATATTGATCCTAATACACATAATAACATTATCATCTTTGCTACTGCTGAACTGTTTAGGATGCTAATATCTGACTTAAAAATATAAATCTTGTATTTTTCACAGTTCTTTTTGTAACTCTTGAAACTATTTTTTAAAACCCTACTTACTCTCTTTAAAATATATTTAAAGAATCACATTCCACATAAAGCAGAAGAGAAGGCACACTAGGGGGCACTAGTAAGCTACACTATTTGTTTTTTGTTTTTAGTGCTCCCCCTTCCCTTGGCAATCTCATTTGCATGTCTTTAGGGATGCTGTTACTGCTTAAGCTTATCTCTTTGAGACTACCCATTTTTCTTCCTTCTTTCCGTTCCTTTTTTTCTTTTTAAGCCCATTTGGCTCCTTTCATTGACCAGTAGAGTTCCAGACCTGTAGGTTCATTATTTTGATAAGCTTTGTCCCAGTTGGGTTGTCTGGGTGGCCTTTATGTCTTTATTGAAATCCCTGGGTCTTGTCCTGTGACATTTCTGATGTCTTTTGAAAGAACATCTCTGCAGCTGCAAGTGATTGCTGCTTAAGCCCAATTTTAAGGCCTCAAAATTCACACACATTACTCCTGGGTATTTCTTTTAAGCCACATTTAAACCCTGGTCTCTAGAGGTGAAAGGCGAGATGCTAAATAATCTGCCACCTGGCCTGTCCTCACATGATTGGTAGAGAATACAAACTCCTCTTCTGAGGAATATACAAAAATAGCGTTTCCTAAAAGGTCAAATGAAATTTATGCTTCATGCTCAAAACTTTAGCATTTCAATTTAATTTTAAAAGTCAAAAACAATATAGAAGGATCTAAAGAGTGCCTAAAGAGGACTCACACTTTTATTAAACAAAGTAAATCAAGTTTTAGTGTTCTCAGAATATGCCAGTTTTTTAAATTACCCTTTTATTTACTAAAAATCAAATGTGTTTTCAGTTTTATGAAAGATGGAATCTTTTTCTCTAATTTATTATTATTAAGACACTTCTTTTCATTGCCCCTCTTTTGAAATATTGGTGGCTGCAATCATTACAGTCTGTTGCAAAATGTGATTTGTCTTAGTCATTGTTCTATTGCTGTGAAGAGACACCATGACCATGGCATCTCTTATAAAGAAAAGCATTTATTGGGGTTTGCTTACCTTTTCAGAGGTTTAGTCTATTTTTACTACGATAGAAAGCGTGGCAGCACTCAGGGGACATGGTGATAGAGAAGTAGCTGAGAGTTCTACATCTAGATTCTCAGGCAGCAAGAAGAGCAAACGCCTCTAGGCTTGCTTCGTCTTGAAAACTCAAAGGACACCCTCAATGACACATTTCCTCCAACAAGGCCACATCTACTCCAACAAGGCCACATCTCTTAGTTCTTTCAAATAGTGCCACTCCCTGGTGACCAAGGATTTAAATTTAATAAGCCAATGGAGGCTGTTTTTATGTAAACAACCAAAGTATTTTTGGTCTCCAAATAGAAAGGAAAATATGAATGCTGGGTTTGATGGTAGTCTGTCTAGTGTACTTGAAGATTTGGGGGTCAATTCTCAATGTCAACATAATAAGGAATGAATAAATAACAGCAAAAAGAAGTAGTCATATACTCAAATGGAATAAAATTGATAACTAACTTGATGGAGGAACATACTGCCAGAAAAATGAGGAGGAACTAGTTCAGGACTGAAATGAAATCTGTCACTGTAAGCCCAAGGCTATTTTCCTTCATTAACTTCCTTTTTTGTAGAATAAGTCAACCCCTATCCCATACATGGTTGCTAATTCATTTCTTCTGTGTTATGACCACTGGGCTAGGCCAGTTCATTTTTAGTGCTTGCATTCTTTTTCATTCTCTCCATTTGTTCTTCCCTCCCTCCTTCCTTCCCTCCCTCCCTCCCCCTCTCCCTCTCTCCCCCCCCCCCTCTTTGTCCTCCCCTCTTTTCTCTTTCTCTCAGCTACTGTTCCACTATTCCACTACCATGCATGCTACCTGTTCTCTGCCATGAAGATAACGAACTAAGCCTCTGAAACTGTAAGCAAGTCAACAGTTAAATGCTTTCCTTCATAAAAGTTCTCTTGGTTATACTGTTTCTTCACAGCAATATACCAGTTACTAAGACAACTGAACAGAAGAAAAAATATTTCTTGCTTTTAGCCAAGTACAAGTATCAGAATGATTTAGAGTCCCTGCCTAACTTTTTGTATCTCCTGTCCTCATCTATGGCAGTACTTATTAATTGTACTCTTGGTCAAATTCAAGCGTGCATGATCTCTAGAACCTATTCATCTAATAACTGCAAGTTTAGCAATACATTTTAAATAATAATTTTAATTTTATATACATTGTAAAGAATACTTGCAAATTGACATTTTCCCTGTGTCACTTGCACCAAGACACCGATGATTTCTCATATCTTAGTTCTTCTCTCATATATTACATCCAAACTGAGTGTAGTTTCCCCTCCCCTCTGAGTCCCTTCACCAACCTGCCATCCACACATCCTTCTTTCATCAGAAAAGGGCAGGCCTTCAAGAGATATCAACCAAACATGGCATATTTGCAGTAAGACTAGATATTACCCCTGGCATTAATGATGGACAAGGTAACGCAGTAGGAGAAAAAGAGTCCCAAAAGCAGGCAAAGGATTGAGGGACAACTTGAGTTTTAACCATTAGAAGTCCCACATGAAGATCTGTTGTAGCTAAAATTAATTGGAGGTTAATACCACACCTTAGATCATTCAGTTCCCAGATAAAAGACACAAAACTTTTATACTTGTAATAATCCTAAATAGCACTAGAACTGGACAGATATAAATTCTAAAGTATTTTGTCTATTTCCATGTCAATAACCCTGAGATATGACTTGGCATGTTCTGCCTGGTCTACTTTTACTCTGACTTTCTAGCCCTCATAGCCAGTTCTTATGATCCTTTACCCCGTGGTGTCTTCTCTCTCCTTCACTTTCTCTCATTCCTAGTGGTCCTCTTCAAACCCCAAACCCTGGGAATCAAAGCCTCAACTTCCTATCTTCTGCACAGCTATAGGCTGTAGGCATCTTTATTTAACCAATAATTTTAAATTAAGAAGTAACGTTACATAACATCATCTAGTGTACATGAGGTTCCTTGTCCCATAGACAACCAGTTCTTGGAGGGGTCAGGATTTAGCAATACAATACATAGCAACAAGACCAAACCTCATCTAACCATATGATATATGCAGAGGGTATGGGTCAACTCATGCACGGTTCCTGATTGTTGATTGAGACTCTGTGATACCCTCTAAGCCCAGGATAGTTGAGTCTGTGGTTTTTCTTCTGGTTACCTTGACCTCTTTAGTTCCTTCCTCCCTTTCTTCAGCAGGTTTCCCCAAGCTCTTCCTAATGTTTGACTGATAGTCTCTGCATCCAATTCCATCAGTTGTTTGATGAAGCCTCTCTGATTACAATTTTGCTAAGCTTCTGTCTTCAAGTACAGCATAATATCATTAGGAATCATTTCATTGACTTTTTTTTTTTGCGTTAGAGTATACTATGTGAAAGCATGTCTCTGTATATTCAAATTCTTAATTCTGTATTAGCAGGGATAATGGTTCATCACCAGTCTTATATTTTGTAAATATTTTTCTCCTTCACCTACCTAAAGCATTGTTTAATTGTAGCTGATTGGCTTTATTAAAGATCTGACAGCCAATAACTAGGCAGGAAGTAGAAGATGTAACTTCTGGGCAAAGACAAGGACTCTGAGACAAGAACTGAGGACTGGGAGATTCTCCAGTGGACTCAAACATGAACTGGTGGAAGAGAGTGAGGCAGAGAGGTACAAGTGGACACATGGTGGGATGTAATGCCAGGATTAGTCTGGAAAGAGTAAGCAGGGGACTGCCCAGCGAAAGGACTAAGTGTTAAAATATTAATAAACATTTGCCTCATTATTTATATGTCTGGTAGGTCTTAGAAAGTACTGCTCTATTTTATTTGTTTGCTTTGGGTTTGCTTGTCATGTTTGGTTCTATCCCAGGTCTCTGGGCTATCCTGCCTCTAATTCCTGGCCCTTCAGGCAGTGTCAGGATTTCTTCTCATGGCTTGTGTCTATTTCTGAGTCAGTCTTTGGTTGATCTTTACCCTAGCATATTTTCTCGGCATGTCAAATTGTAGGTTGAATGTTCTCTGGCTGAATTAGTGTCCTAATTCCTCCCCTGGAAGTCTTCCTGACTACAAAAAATATTCAGTTCAGGCTCCATATCCAACATTGCTAGGAGTCTTAGCTAGGGTAACCCTCATAGATTCCTGGGAATATCCATTGCAGTAGATTTCTAGTTTGTCCCTAAGATGCTCCACTATTTCGGTTGTCTCTCCCAGTACTCTTGTACTTGTTCCTTCTTTCCCCCTCCTGATCCCTCTTGTTCCCATTCTCCCTTGGCCCTAGTTTACCTACAATATTTATTCTACTTCCCCTTTCTTGGGAGATTCATGCAGCCCCCCCCCTTAAGTTCTCCCTTATTTAGGCTCTCTTTGTCTGTTGATTGCAGTGTATTATCTTTAACTTTACACAGCTAATAACTACATATATATATATGTATATATATATATATATATATATATACATATATATATATGTATGTATATTCCTAGGACTATCTATTTGTGTGCAAATTTCATGATGCCATCTTTTAACAGCTGAATAATACTCCATTGTGTAAATGTACCACATTTTCTATATCCATTCGTCAGTTGAGAGACTTCTAGAACATTTCCAAATAAAGCTGCTATGAACATAGTTAAGCAAGTGTCCTGGGTGTTGAAGTAGGTCGATCTCATATGTTTGTACACCTACCAGTGATGGAGAAGTGTTCTTCTCATTCTACATCTTTGCCAGTATGAGCTGTCACTGTGTTTTTGAAGTTCACCATTCTGACAGTTGTAATATGGACTATTAGAATCATTTTGATTTGTGTTTCCCTGATGGCTAAAGATGTTGTACATTTGTTTAAGTGCTTCTTGGCCCTTTGAGCTTCCTCTGTTGAGAATTATCTGTTTAGCTCGGTACTCCATTTTCAATTGGATTATTTTCGTTTGTAGATATCTTGTTTCTTGAGCATATATATATATATATATATATATATATATATATATATATATTGGATATTAACCTTCTTTCATATATGGAGGTGGTGAACAATTTTTCCATTCTCAAAACAGTAGGCTGCTGTTTTGGTATTCTTTGCCTTACAGAAGTGTAGGACTGCGTAAGGTTATCCTGGATCATGGTGGAGCAGGTGTCTAGAACCCCGAGACTCTGTAGATTCTGGGCGAGATTCTACATGAGAACCGGTAGGAGTTCGATGCCCCCCAGAAGCCAGGATCCTGAAAAAGTGGTCACGATCTCCATAGAATTATTACATAGGCCAGGCTATAGGCCTCAGGCCCTAGGGATTTGCATACTAATGAAGGCCAGAGGGCAGAGCAAATTAAACATGTCTCCCCCAGATCCTCCCCCTTTCTCCCTCCCTATATAACTCGGGACTGCCCTGAGTTTTTGGGGGTATGCCTAGATCCGTCTATTATAAGCGAGGACAATAAACCTTTTTGGAACCAAGGACTTCCTTGTGTTACTGGGGCCTACCACCACCAAGGCCCTCAGGCCGCTGGAACCATAGGGTTTCCTCTCTAATGTGGGACCCGCCACGGAGGTGGAAGCCCCTCCTGGGCTTGTGCTGCTGTGGCCGGCTTCTTAAATTTTCCCCACACAGAAGCTTTTAAGTTTCATGAGGTCCTGTTTATTAAGTGTTAATCTTATCCATCAATGGACATTTACATTGTTCCTCTACCTTAGTTATTATAACTCAAATGAGCATGAAAGCAATGAAGCTTCTTTGAAAGAATTGCTAGTTCTATTATTTTTCCTATACCTTCACATGAGATTACCGAGGCATTCATTTGTTTAATTTGCAATTACTCCAGGACTCTACATTTTCCAAAATGGCTATTCCATTTTATATTTCTGCTACCAATGAAAAACATTCTACTTTTCTATACATTCCACAACATTTGGTATATTTTGTCTGTTTGAAATCAGATATTCTAGCAAATATGAAGCTCTATCTCCTTGTGGTTCAATTTATACAACACTGGTAGTTATTGATGCTAATGGCCTTTTACTTTTTAAAGTAATACTTTTATTGACTATTTAGAAATTTCACATGGTCTCCCATCCCATTAACTATCAAGTCCTCCCAGGTCAATCCTTAAGCCTTATGATCTACTTCAAATGAAAAGAAGAGAAATAACAAGAAAAAAATTCCAATTTGTACTGCCCATATACTCACTGGACCATTATCAAACTCCCAGTGGCCAGATCCTTAAGGATAACTGATTCCTTTCTCTACCACATACTCACTAAAAGCCATCAACTGTGAAGAGTTGCACTTCAACATCCTTATCACAACTTTTAGGTTTTCTTCAATGTCTTCCTATATAGACAGTTTCTCTTTTGGCTGGAACTGTGGTGAGGTGGGAAAAATTGTCTGCTGTATCTCTGCAAATTACTTTCAAGGAGGACCCAAATGTCTTTCTAACTAACATGGTACTTGGCTACATATATGAGGAATGAATCATTTTCTTGCATCAATTTTGGGAAATGAGAGTTCACAGTATTATAGAAGGAGATCAAATTTATGTTGATGAATGCAGAGAAAAAATCCTTATTATTAGACACCGTTGTTATCAAGAGTAGCTTTGTTTTCAAGTTGGAAAAGTTTTTTTTAAAGCATTACAATTGAGTCTGTGCTTTGCATCATAATTAATTTAATGGCAGTCCCAAATAAAGAAAAAAAAACCTGGTCTGACTTATAAAACAAGCATGACTTGCACAAGTATATTTCCATAAAGTCCCAAATGTTGTTCAGCAACTTGAATCATAACATTGGGATGATGTCTATTTACATGAATGTCTTAAAATTACTATTAACTATTTATATTTATTTAAGTTACTTTGGTTATTTTTGTTTTCTGTCACCAGCATATGTTTTTATTTCACTTGGTAAATTGTTAAATTTCAAACTTTTAGCAATATATACTTCATAGAAACACTTTAACATTACTACATTGTAGCAAATGCTATTACAAACAGTACAGAAATTGCTGAAGTGTTTATGAATATATGTGGGAAGGTTTTCAGGGATCATCAGTCATATCGTCAAGGCAAGCAAACATTTGGTAGTAAAAAACACATTTTGAAGGTGCTATTCATTCAACCAGTAGAAAACCTTGAGTTTATTATATGTTAAACTAACATCTGAAATAAATGTACAATTTTCTAAGCAAGCAAGGGTAGCTTACTTTTACTTAAGGATGATACTGTTTTTTCAATGCCAAAATTTTGAAAACAAATTAAGATATAAACATTTGTGATCAGCAGCCCTTAAAAAAGAAATGACACATGGAAATAAGCACTTCTGTTCTTCTGTTGTGTTGCTGTGTAAGTAAGTAATCTGTCCAGATGAGAGGTTACATGCCTCAGTCCTAGGCACCTAGGGTGTTTTGAAACACTGGATGAAGCAGTACTAAAAGAGTTTCCTGTTATGATTATGGTCAGGGGCAGAAAAACATGATGATCTACTCCTTAACTCCTCAATTTTCCAGAATACATCAATGTAACACTGCCTTTTCTGTGAAGTAGCATCAATACTCATGAACATTTTTATAATAGATAAGTTTTTACAGAGTTTGTAACTAAGAAAATCTATGGAAAAAGATTTACTGTCTCAATATAGAAAGATGAGTGGCTGAAAGAGGAAGGATTAAAGGAAGAAAGAAAGGAAGGAGAAGAAAGAAGGAAAGGAGTTTTAGTACTGCCACATGTAGATGTTATGATAACTCATTTAATATGTAAGCAAATTATCTGAGAAAAGAAAATGTAGGCAAACATCAATCTACTAAGGGCAAAGATAGAAGTGGTTTCCTATGAATGTTGTGATAGAGTAAGCTGAGTGTGAGTTCCTAGTTATCTGGCAAAAACATACTAAACAGAATAATATTTCTGTTCAAAGTAATATAATATAGTGAATATTTGTGTGAGATTTTTATGTGTGTATAGGAAGCTATTCAGATTAAAGATGAAATGATTCTATTAGGAAATCCTAAAATTCTTTTAGCAAGTTGATGAAAGACAATTTTCTCCGTCAATAAACCATTGATCCTTAAGTTTTTAAGAAATATCTATAATGTTCTTCTGTCCATCCCCCAAGTTATCACAGATTTCAGTGATTTCTTAGAAGGATTAAAATCTCAGGAGAGATTTTGTTTTTTTAAATATAGTTCAATACACAGTGATGATATAGACTTAAGTCAACAAAGAGAAAATTTACAGAGTAGACTATAATGTAAAAATATTAGAAAATTTTAATTAAGAATTATTTTATCTTTTATCTTGTGTGTGTGTGTGTGTGTGTGTGTGTGTGTGTTGATGATTTTGAACATGGGCGCGTGAACTCTATGAAACACATGTGGAGGTGGAGGTCAGAGGACAGTCTAGCACAATGGGGTCCTTTACTTTCAACTCATTTCTGTGTATTCCAGTCTTGTTGGCTTTTGAATTTCCAGCTACTGTCATGTTCCACTTTCTGTCTTACTGGAGAGCTGTAGAGGGTTGGGATTATAGATGCATGCACGACAATGCCCAGTTCTCCCTTTCCTCCCATGATCCTCCAACCCCCAAACCTCAGAGGAGAGAATGAATACAGTCTTCCATTCCACTACCACAAATTATGCAGTTGAATCGCCTGCATTTGTGGAAATCACAGTGGATAGCACATTCAGAGTGCAATTAATAACCCTCTCCCTAGGAAAAACACTTTCGTGATCATGGTATCTCCCATGCCAGGCTAGTATGTGATACCCAGATTTTACGTGAGTTCTGGCGAATAAACCTCAGTGTCTTCTACTTGCATAGCAGGCATTGTATCTGCTGAGCTATCTCCCCACCCAGGACTTGTGTCTTCTCCCAGGGTAATCACACTCAGCTTACTCTATCACAACATTCATAGGAAACCACTTCTATCTTTGCATTTAGAGGATTGATGTTTGCCTACATTTTCTTTTCTCATTCTCTCAGTAACACTGTGTAATCAAGAATTGCTAACTCGAGATGTTCATCCAAGGCTCAGTATTTTATCTGAAATAACCACAAGCCCAGAACACTTGGATGTTAGTTTTAACTACTCAGTATCAGAGGTAAAGCTGATGGTCCAGAACTGCAGGTAAACAAGACAGCATTCATCATAAACAACACCTCTGTATTCGCTCTGTAATTTGATCCCATGCCTAACGTTTATGGAGACACGTCTTCAGGCTATTTTGGGATTTGGAAGCTGTCTCTCAAAGAGTCAGTTTTTAAAACTTTTGCAATTAATAATGTTTAAGGAGTCTGAGTCTAATGAGACAACCCTTACTGCATACTAGAAAGGCTATGACTACAACCTCATTTGTGCTACCTACTACAGGAATTTTGATATAATACATTTTCATGTTACAAATTGAAGACATACATTTCATTAAAAAAGTTATAGCCCTTGGTCATTTTCTATAAAAAATATATGAACAGAAAAAGTTCAGACATAAAAGTTATTCCAGAATTTGTTTCTCCAGGAGAATTTTAGGGATATCTTTGAGGTTTAATGTGCAAACCACTATTCAGAGTTCACCTACCAGAATATAGCTACAACTAGCCTTCAAGAATTAGGCAGAAAAAAAAACTGGATTTAAAAAGAGGCAGCTGCAAGGACAGCAGAGTCCAAAGATGGGTCTGCTTAACAAGATTCCTCAGCTTGGAGCTGGACTCCCCCAGAGCTTAGCCAGACCAGTTTGTTATGCATACGTGCGAACTTGAAAGCAGGTCAATCATCAAAATGACAGAACAAGTTACTATTTTTATAATCATGTTTCACAAATGTGCCAGCCATTTAATGCCTTGGAAGGACACATATTTACTTTCCATTTAGTTCTCTAGATGAGACGCCTGAAGCAACTCCTATGAGGTTAATATTAAGTTCCAGTTATAAAGGTACTTGATGTGGAGTTTCTTGAGGAGAACATTGTATTAACTCTTACCAGTGTCCATCTACATTACTGGGGTTGTGGTTCCTTCATCCATCTTCAACACAAATCTCTCTAACCCTTGATGTTCTTCGGTATCATGTTGCCATTCTGACCCATGTGTCCTCCTACCTTCCCTTATTAGAACCTTACAATCATATTGGACCCACCCAATAAGCAATAGTTATTAGCCTCCTTGTCTATCTCAAGTTCTTCACTTAAACATGTTGATGAATTCCCTTGCGACTTAATGTGATATATTCATAAATTCCAGGGATTTGAAGTGATATTCTTAGGAGTCATTATTTTTGTTATTACAAAAGTAAGCAACACATGCCCAGTAACAGCTGGGGTTGAAAAACTCTTGTACCAAATGCTGTTGTCTAGTATGCCTATTGCCTTATTCACCCAGAAACTGCCATCAATTAATGAGATGACTATAAACCTCTAGAACCTAACAGCATTTTCAAGGGATTTTTCATAGTTATGGGGTTCAGAAAAATTAGCCATTTGTTTTCAAGAGAAATTCATTATATTAAGGATCCATTTAAGCTAATAAGCATCATAAGAATTACCTTAATCGCTTTCATTTGGTCTGCATTCATTATATATTGAATTTCCCAAATTATATATCTACATTTATATAGTTATTGTTATAGCCTTTAAAGTTGATTTTGGCATTCCTTTAAAAAGAAAATAAATGTAAGTATCCAGCAACCTGCCCTGACATGACATTGCAAACAACCTAATAGAGTTAATGGTTTTCCTATATAGAGTGCCAATATCTTTTTACACAACATGGAATACCCTTTTCATCTAATAGTTTTTCTATCCATAATTTTAGTTTTATTATTATATTAATATTTCAGGTTATATACTTTTGCAATTCCCATAATGAACATAGGCATAATGACTAGCATTTTCTCACTACAGACAGAATTATTCCATGAGGGAGGACAGTGGTGTCCTCACAGAGAGCTTACATGAAAGCTGAGAAGTTTATTTCCCACACTAAAACTATCACTTAAGTGTTTTAGATGGTTTCAGATTGATGGATCCCTGGTTTAAAATACAACATTGGTATCATGGTGTAGTTTTATTGTGAATACAATACTCCCACATTTTCCTTTAAAATACTATAGAGATTTTAAAGGAATTTACACTGAAATGAAAAATAGGAGAATGGTGTCACTCTTTGAAACTTAGACTTAAGAGTGCCTTGATCTTTTAGTTCTGCTGTGGAGGCTGGCTCTGCCCACATGTACGTTTTCTGTGCTGTGGGAAGTCAGAGTACTTTGAATATCAGCAATTGCACTTATGTTCACAAAACAAAGAAGAAAAACCACCTTCATAAGTGTATTAAAGTGACTAGTGCTTGATTTGTGAGATGAGAGAGTTCCTCCTCTGACCTGCAATTCCTGTGATCTCCTAGTTAGTAAACTGACCATTTTGAGTCCCAAATATTTTTATAGGACACATTAAGGTGATGGTGGGACTCTAGATACAGTCTTTTCTCTTCTTTGCTTTCTAAGTGGGATGTTCAGCTTTCATTGCAACAATCTATTACATAAATACATTTTCTGGAAACTCTAGATGTGAGTTTTTGCATTTTCTTGAAATTGTTTCTAGAAATCTTTTCTTAGGGCAATTACACCACCAAGTCAGGAAGACAGATATATTTTTAGCACCGACTCATTGTTCTCAGAACTGAGCACTGGGTCTCAGTTATTGAACTGTGGCTTAACAGGCATGATATTGTGCTTGGTTCTTGAAGTTTTAGATTTCTTGTATTCAAAGTTTTAACTGTAGTGGACAAATGTGAAAATCTCTCTTAAATTTATCTTTATTGAAACTCTGAGGATATTCCTATTTTCCCCAAAAATAGGCCAATAGCATCTTCCATATCTTCAGTCTGTGGGCAGACGTTTCTCTCTGACAATAAGCATAAGAATTTATGGTCTATTTTATTATAGACACAGGATATTGTAAATAATTTGGATTTTACTCTTCTTTAGATAATTGATCATATTATGCCTGATATGTCTTCTCTAAAATTTTAGTACAGATGTTCAATTAACATAGCCTAATGAAAGTATAATTGTTCTTTCTTTCATAAAACAATTTGGTTTCATACTCAGGTCTACAAGAATATAGTCATTTTTGTTATAAGTATTAGATGCATTTATGTATGTTTGACACAGGTTGAAAAAAATCTGCATAGTGGCAACTAATAAATGTTGATCAGTTGCTTTTCTTTCCTTAAGGGAAAGATATGTGTCCTTTAAGTTTAATGCTTTGCATATCCATGTGTATACATGTTCATATGTATTCAGGTGCTCAAGTGTAGAGTCCAATGGACAACCTTGTGTATCACCCTCAAAATGACCATATATTGCCTTTGACGTAAGCTCTCTCATTGGTTAGAGGCACAGGAATTAGCTTAGACTGCCTGGTAAATAAGCTCCAAAAACTGTTTCATGATCACCCCCTTAGAACTGGCCTATGAAAAAACAAATAGGACTATACTTGCACAAGCCTGGCTTGAGGCACACAGTTCCAATTAGGTTGTTACTTTATACAGGGTGTTTCCAAAACCCATCTCCACCCAACTTCTAGGGACTTCTGCCCCTAGACCAAGCAGAGAGGGGTCACCCAGAACCCTCTCTGACAGGCGATCTGAATTCTTGCTTAGGCTGCGAGGCTAAGCATTGCAAGGGAATATAAATAAAAGATAAAAATATCTATCTGGGTTCCCTGAGGGACAAGCCTGACTGCATAGCGGTTGATGTCAAAAGTATCCCCTCTCCAGGAAAAAGACTTCAGGATGGGTATGGCCCTCATGCCTCACTGGACAATGACAGGGGGACTGGAGCCATTACAAGGTCCCCTTCAATTACTGGAGGTCAGGCCTCTATCCCCACCTTCACAAGATTAGAATTGCCACAGCCCTTCTATACTTAGAGAAGGGAGTAGATGTCAGGGGCAGCCCTGCTTACACACTGAAGGCCTAAAATCAACCATAGGCCTAAAATCAGCATTAGGCCTGCCATACATGTATACTAACACCAAGTCTTGGGTCTCAGTGGAAAAACACTGAAACAGATGGCTATAAACTAATGTAAACAGGCAGCTTTTGTGGAAAACTCCAAGCCTGAGTAGCCATAGACCTTGTAAATAGCTAGCCTTGGCAGACAATACCAACTTAGATAAGGTCAAGTGAGTCATAGGCAGAGTCGTAGTGACTTGTCCCCTGAACCTTCACCCAGCCGATACCCGGTTCTGAAGATATCTGTATTCCCCCTGAACATCCACACTCCAGTGTCATTCCCTTCCCCACATCCTGCCTTTCTGTGTTTATAACCCCTGTGTGAATGAATTACGATTTGAGAAAAAATAAATTATATAAAAAAAACAAACAATCATAGCACAACCAAAAAAAAAGTACTCAAATAAATGATTGAATATTATAATATTGCATAACCAAAAAAAAAAATGTAGTCCACTCTGAGCACTCCTACCCTTGACAAGCTGTCCCATGGTGTCTTGTACCTTGTATTTATGAGCCTTGATGCTAACCATGTCTTCTTGTAATAATGGATGACACAATTAAATATGTCTTATTTACTGAAAATGAAATAAGGATCCTAAAATTTTGGGAGCATCTCCAGTTGATCATTGTCCCTGTGATCATAAATCGATGACCCTAATTCCACCCACTGAAAACCAATGACAAGAAATATACACTACTGAACTCTCAACTATTCTTCAGATTAAAATTCTTTGATGACTATTTAAAAAATTGTAAAGCACAGGCCACAGGCCAGAATGCTTATACCATGGCCTCTGGTGCTGTGGCAGCTTTTAGAATGTTTTAAATCTCCCAGGTGAATTAATCTGCAGTAAATTCAGGGACTACTCATAGTTACTTAAGAATGTTGATGATAAAAATAGGTTCCTAAATGGACTTCTCAGTAGGGATTCTGTCTAGATTGTGTATATTACTGAATGCTAATTTGGTTCAAAGTTGATGGCAGTTATAACAGACAAAACATACGAATTAAAGTTAATTATAATCTTAACAACTGAAGATAATTCTAGATTTGTTTCTTTTCCAATCATTTCAGTCAATCTAATTACAAATAAGATTCTTTGCAAAGACGTGATCACATTTGTCTGTGTGTGTGTATGTGTGTGTGTGTGTAAAATTGTCACACTTCCTATTCCACATCTCTTTTATTTAACAACTTACTATGAGGAAATTTACTTTTAAATGCTTTTCTAAGTGATCTTGTTCTTTAGCTCTTTTCAAGTGCTTTTCTGGACTGTGTCACGACTTCCTTGCTAATAATTACCCCTCTTTTTTCCATTCTTAAGGCTTTTATTTTGAAAAAAAAAAAAAGGTGAGGCTTACTTTCTTAGAAGATTCTGGATGTTTGTTTGCATAAGTGAAAATGGAATATCTCCTTAATATTAAATTTGAAATTTAGCAAAGAATGTTGTTCTTATATCATAACACCTGGGGTTTAGTGTGAATGCCTCTTCCGTTTCCAGAGTTGAGAATCAGTAGGTGGGAAAGGGGAGGACCGCACATTGAGAATCTGCTAATACATTTCAGCGTTTAGAATTTCTTTAGAGAATCTTCTTTATGTATGTATGCTTGTATGTTTTGTTTTGTTTGCTTGCTTGCTTGCTAGGTTGTTTTGTTGTTGTTTGTTCATTTTCTGCATCACCACTTATATCCCAAGTGCTATCTATTGCTATTTATTTATCTTGGTAAATTCCCATCTTTGATAATAGACTTTCAAATACTTCTTTCAAACATATTATTTCCAAAATTGCCTCAGAATTTAACTTCTAAAAATGTTGACAGAGATGGCTTTGTGGGTAATAGCATTTAGTATGTAATCCTGGTGACTTGAGTTAGAGTCCCTGAAACACATGTTAAAATCATGTACATGTCTGCTTCCCCAACACTCCTAAAACAGATGGAAAGAAGAAAGAAAAGGAGCCTAAGAAGCTTATGGGCCAGCTGAACTGGCAGAAGCCGCTGTAATAAAGAAACCTTGACTTGAAAACAAGGTAGAAGATGGGGACAGAAATGCATGCTATCTTCTAACCTTCATATATGCACAAACACATGTACATATGTATACATCACATATGTCATGCACATGTAAGAGGTCACACATCCTATACACATTTCACACATATTGTACACATCACACACATATTCATCATGCATATATGTCTGTGTAGACACATACACATAACACACATAGAAACATATACAAGCTAGATATAAAACAAAAGAAAAACAAAATACTCTAGATTGTTGATATGTATCTTAAGAAAGACAGACTAAAGCTGCCTCTTATGTACAATGCACAAGCTGGTGTGACTTAATTAATTCCACTTTGCAAATAACACAAAATTCTTACCTTCCAAAGCCTAAGGGACATATTTCTCATAATTCTGAGATCTCAAGGAGAACATTTATGTAACAGATGCAGCAAAAATACCCATGTAGTGCTCTGTGTACCAGCCTAGGAGAAGCAGGTTCCTACTAGTTTAGGGATGCAGGGTGTGTAGTGTTTGCCTAGGATACATTTTTAAAACCTTTATATTTTTTCCTTTCTTCTTTTCAAGTGATAATGCCTTCAGTAGAGATAATCTGTTCTCTTTCATGTCTCCTCCTTAGGCAATGCATTTTGAAGATTAATATAATATGGATAATGTGCGTGCCTGTCCTGCCTAATACAAAATGCTGAGGGTGTGATTTCAGACTTAGAGAATTGAGAAACATTTCTCTTTAGGAGTTTTGGACTGTTCAGTTATTAGAGACGTATTGCTGTGTGCATGGCTACAGCAAGGTGCCTACATTCTCCCCTGGCTGGTCCTTGGTGCAGGCTGTAATCACACCTCTCTATGTCTGTGCTTCTAGCCCAGGTTTGCCCTGATTCAGTGGTTCTGGCTGCTGTGCCTCACTGTCATCCTGCATTGCCATAAATCATTAAGACATTTCACCTGTCATACTTTCAAAAGATGTTATTGCTCTTTGGGCCAGAGATATTTTTACTGTCTTGATTTACTTTTCAAAACTTAATTTCTTTAAAAACAGTTATGCAAGGGGACACGTTTTAATATACATCTCAGATTACACTAATGGATTTAATTGCTGTTCATTTGAGACACAAAAAACCTTGTGTTTATTCAGAAAATACCTTCTCAAGAGTACAGTTGGCGATTTATTTCATGTCATAGATTAAATTATTGCTTGCTTACTTCCCTTGCTTGAAATGCATAATTAATATCTCCAAGCAAGTTTAGATTCATAGTTACATTTTCCCCTTTACTTAATTTTCAGAACCACCTTAAGTTATTGGAGTACTGATATTTTTACACTACAAACCATAAATCAAGTTAATGTTGGAGGCAGGGTGCCCTAGCTCCTTGTTTCATTCTAATCTTGGTAAACTATAGTTATGTAGCAGCATTGGAGCCTGTCATTTTATAATAAACAACTTCAAAAAATCATGAAACATTTTGAACAGACAGTCACAGTTCAAGAATTAAAGGCATAACAACAAATGATAAGAACGTTATAAAGTCTCAGAAGCTGCACATTTCCTGCTTTTAGCACTGGGTGGTATAATTTGGCCCTTTACAGTAGAAATCTAAGACCAGAATTTCATCAGGAAAGTCTTTCTTAGAAGCATCACCCTGAAGATCATTTAAAGATATTTAAAAATATGTTTGTCTATTTAGGAGGAAGAAAAGTAATATCATTATGCTTCCCTCTGAATTACAGGCCAACCTCGGTACCAGGAGTGAAATATCTGTCTCCTCAGGGGTGATCGTGTGGAGGAGGGAGAACTCTTTTATTAGAACAGTCTTCTAGATGATACTTCACATCATTAAAATAAAAAATGAATAATAAATAATAATTACATATATAAAATTGCTTTTTAAGGGTGGTTCTAAGATTTTTTTATTCAATTCATTTAAAAATAGTAAATCAAAACAAAAATGCAAGTAAACAGAAATGTAATTTTGGAAAACAGCATTTATATCAAACTGTAATGGGTAGTTGTGCTAGGCTTGCATTTCTAAGGGAGCATGCATGGTAGAACATCGGCACAAATTTTGGCTCCTAAGTCCAAGGCACATTGACCCTTGGCACAACTACTTAATTGTTACGTTACAACAGGCAACTTAGTTAACCTTCTTCAGCCTCAATTTCCTCAGTGTCTGAACAGAAATAATAATAAGGTTAATAAGACTCACTTCTTATTATCTCTAGGAATTATCTAGAAGTAATGTATGTATATACTAAAAGTAATTCTATTGGGATTAAACAAAGTGATACATTTATTTCACTGTCCTCCGCTATTGTAGAGGGCAAATTCTGCCTGTTTGGTGTATGCTGACCCAAACCTCTATTAATATGTTTACGAAGCATGAAAGGTAGCTCCATCATGTACCTCATGTACAGTAGGATATACTCATAACTGAAATAGGAGTAGGTGTGTTCCATATAGAGGCATGCAGGAGATGCTTTTCTAACATGTGTTGAATCAATAAATGTTACATGGTATCATACTGAGTATCATCTATTAGAAAATTCAGGAAAGACTCCAGAGACCCATGCAGGTTTGCTAAATTTATCAAATAAATATATGAGACACAGAGAGAGTTTTAACACCAGGTACATTATAATTTTGGTTACTATAAATATGCCCCAATAATGCATGAAATAGTCATATATTACAAGATATACTTGGGCTCCTGTTCTTTTGAAGAAAAGTAACAGAGGTCTTGCTTAAGTTTCTCCAAAATTCTAGATGTTTTTCTAGATTTTTCCATACTGAAATGTTCTTATAAATTCATTTATTTTAGAAGGAGGGACAGAATGAGGCAGAGACAGAGAGAGGCAGAGAGAGACACATACAGAGATGAAGACACAAAGACAGACAAACACACACACACACAGAAAGAGAGAGAAAGAGAAAGAGGGAGGGAGAGAGGGAGAGGGAGAGAAGAAGAGTGAGGAAGATGGGGAGAGGGAGAGAGGGAGAGAGGGAGAGAGGGAGAGGGAGGGGATGGCCATATAGATTTGTTTAGCCAATGAGGTCAGGAGTATCAGATATCCCTGAAGGTGATAATAGACGTACTTGAGAGTCACCAAGTAGATCCTGGGAATGTAACGTAAATACTTTGCATTAAAGCCTCTTAACTGTTCTAATTCTACAATAGGAGATTCTGTATTTCAAATATCTGGTAAGAATTTATCCTCCCCACTCCATGTCTATACATGTCAGCCCTCCAATTCCAACTTCCCTTCTGTCATGCTACACTAGACCATTTCTTATAGCCTCTAAAACAATAATATTGATTTTTTTTCAGAGATTTACCTCACATAGTAATTATAAGTTATTTAATGGAGTTCCTGGCTCTGTAGCAATCCCTGTTATTTAAGCTTTGTGACTCTTTGATTGATAATCTGAGCCACAACATTCAGCAAATAAGGTGAGAATTCTCAGTGGTTGAAAGTGATCCCTGCTCTCCCACAGCACCAGAGTCCAGTTTCCAGTACACACATCAGGTAGCCAACAACCTCAGTAACTCCAGCTTTGGGACATTGGAAGTCCTTTTCTGGTTCTCGTTGACACTTGCCTGCCCCCACACATATAAAATATTTTAAAATAATATGTAAATTATGAAATGGCAATTCATAGCAAAGGGAAGTTGCTCAGATGTGGGGCTGAAAGTATGCTACTAGCTATTTCTACAGTCTAACTGAGAGCCTTCCACATAATTCTGAATTTGTTCCTCAGATGTCTTAGATAGGGGAATGGAAAAGCAAGGGCACAAGGCTCCTGAGGTGAGATGCTAAAGATAACATAATTCCAGTCAAAGGTGGTTGCTTCTAAATAGAAGTGACCATGAGTAGAGTTCTTATTCTGGTGAAACCTAATCCTGCAGTTTCCAAAGATTTAAGAAACATTTTCTATCCTTTTAAATTGAGAATAACAAAGTTTCATACAACCATTGTTCTGAAGATATAGAAAATGGAAAGTGTTTATGCATTTTCTGAATCTAGTAAATGTTTTATGTACCAAGAACAATAAAACAACAATTATACTGAGAAGCAAATCCAGTAGCAGTTGTAATATAAAGGGGAATTCTTGTACTTCTTCAGATAGAGGCTACAAAAAAGTTGAAGCTTCAAAAGTGTCTAGAGACAGAGATCTGTACTGAGGAGGACAGGTAAGACTATGTCATGGCACTGGTCTATAAGGTCACAGTTTACATCAGAGCATTCAAATGCTTGAAAATTTTCTGATTCAAAATAGGGTCAGTTTCCATTACTTAATAGCAATAAAAATAAAAGATTTTTCGCCTTACTCTCAAATTAGTGGCCAAAATATTGTCCTTAGTTTCTAGGTACTTACAAGTGTGAAGACATTGCTATATGAAGTGAGATGGATGGCAGAGTGATAGACAGTCCAACAGCATCAACATTACAGGATAACTTGTAAGAAATATAAATACATGTCCCTATCCAAATCAACAGAATCAGTACCTCTTGGCCTAACATTTACCATGTTGCAATATTGATTGACGTACACTGAAACTGAACCACTGCCGACATGCAGGAATCATGTTGTTAGCTCCTTGATGGGAACACCAGGGTCCTGTGGAAGCCTGGCAACTTTAAAGTGAAAACAAAATTGAGATCAAATCATAGCAGATATTATTTTCTACACACACACACACACACACATCATTTGCCTTTAGAAATTTTCTAAATGGCAACAATCAAAGCTAATCATCAAATATGGATCAAATAGTTGTATCTTTAACAGCAGTCATGTTAACATACTGTTTTCTCAGACACTAAAAATTAGAGTTTGCTGCATATTTAGTATTCATGTTGCAAGATTAATTTCATTTATGTGTGAGTGAAAAATGCTAGCTTCCTTGTATTTGTGAGGCTCATTTTCACCTGTAGTGTAATTGATTCCTTTTAAAAAAGCTATGCATTTTATAAATGAGCCCTACTGAGTTTAAAGAATAATGCACATGAGTCCACAATTGCCAGTGGTAATTTGACCACACCAATAGTTTTACTCATTGTTTTAAAGGCATACAAACAGACAAACAAACAAAAGATCCTCTATTCTTTTTTAAAATAAATAAACTCCCAATGATAGATATATGTAGTTAGCCAGCTCTGTGCTACTAATCTTTTTGATTTTTTTAAATCAGAAAGTCATGCAGATGTCTTTGATAAGAGCACAAGGCAGGAGAGACAGAAGCAGAGAGACCATCTTCAACCTATGCTTTTGTTTATACTTCTTTTACTGTCTGACTGCTCATAAAATAAGAAACAATAGCTAGCCATTGTTGTTTCCTGATAATAGGAGGAGCAGATAAGACTAATGAACACTGCAACAGACTTGTTGGCTTTATAAGGCTCTGACGAAGGAACAGCTTTTTCTTCCATCTCCTATCCTTGTCTTTGACTTGGGCTCTTGGCAGGTGTGATAGATAGCAGGAGTGTAAAGTGCTTCTTGGAACTCTGCTTGTCAGAGAGCGATGTCATATTACCAATATGAATCCTGCTGAGAAGAATTGGCTGACTGCACAGACCTCTTACTTTGGGGTTCACATTTCATTTTGGATTGCTGCTTGTGTTTGTTTAAGGCTATTGCCACCTCAATGGTTTATATCTCATTGAGTCCACTGTAATTTAGATGAAAGAAACTTGATACCACCCAGCATTTAGTAAGAAGGTTTACTTTTAAAACTGAGAATAAAAGACTCCCAACCACAAACTAAGCATGCTTAAAAGCTATAACGAAACAGAAACCACAGGAAATATCAGAAAGTATGCATTTGATTTAAATCCATTAACTTTTACTGGATCTTCACTATATAAAAATACTACACTGAGTTATTCAGTTTTCTGCTCTCAATGTCAGATTCAAAGTTAGAAGCAAATTTGGTCTAGCAACAGAATCAGCAATTATTGGAATAGAGCAGGAAAGAGACCATCATCTTCTGGCCTCAGCAGAATGACAGCGTGGAGCCAGATAGACTCACAGAAATTGCCACTAACATGAGCCTAGTAAGATTCAGGGGCCAAAGCATGAAAAAGGTGGGCAAAAGGACTACTATAATCCATGTCAAATGACTAGCTTCAAAGGCTAAGATTTTTATGCTCTTCAGAAAGCATATATGTCAGGAAGCTAGACTATCTGCTCTACATTCTCAGCATCAGCTTCTGGAAACCATCAGCTGGAGGTTTCTTACATATGGCTGAGGCTCTGACCTCTCCACACATTCTGAATCTTAGCTCAAGATACAGCACCCAGAATAACAAGTGAAAATTGGTTACCTCTGCTAGCAAGAGACATGGAGGCAGACTGAATTAATATGCTTACTGGGGGCTACACAATATGAAATGTCTCCAAAAGGAAAATATCCCCTTTGGGACCAAAAGGAAAGTATTCCTTTTGGGATCAATGGGAACAATAGAACTAGAAATTATTGTGCTTATGTACTTAAGCATATATATAAACATATTCTTAAGTTTAGTATGTCATCACATAATGAAATCATCAGAAAACATTTGTTGATGAGATGTTCATAAGACACTGACATTTACAAGACTTAAGGGAGAATTTCTCTGATTTGTGACATTATGAACAACCGACAACATATTTACAATAGACAGAGAACTTTTGCTATTTTGCAAGTTTCTTTTATAAGGCTTTTCTCTCTTCTAAGGAGCGAAATAGATTCTGACTTTTAGACATCAGAATATGCTTCCAAATGTCATCTTTGCTTTGATTGTGGCTAAGTGAATGCCACACTTGTGAAAAGTCCCAGCAGGTTTGGTCTTGGTTATTTTCCAGCCTGGAAATATCAGTATCTGCTGGGCAGGAGGAGATACTTTTATGCCTTCCTTTAGGTGAATCTTTGTCTTGATGTTCTTAGTGGTTCAATGGGATCCATTGCAGGCTGGTGCTCTTGCTTTCAGAGTCTTCACTAACATCTAAGAGGGAATACTAGGTACAGTGTAGACTCCTTCTTGATGACAGACAAGGTGGAACTATCTTTTAGCTGTCGGCTAGCAAAAAGTGGTGAGGAGGAATGTCTTCCTCATTCTGAAGCTTTGACTTGACATCCTCAGTGATGTTCGTAGGCTCAGGACTGTTAGGTTACCTGGCTGTTTCTAGGGCTCTTCTTCTGTTTTTTTTTGTTTGTTTGTTTGATTGTTTGTTTGTTTCTTAGAGTCTTGACAGTTGTCTCAGGGTGGCAGAAGCTGCTATAAACTCCAGGTGGCTTCCTTTTCCAAGTTTTTCTTCTAGCTGCTTCAAGTGCAAATTTCTAGAAGTTCGAGTTGCCCAATGAGAACTAAACAACTACTTTAGCCAAGCACTTGCAATTTCTTTGGTAGATGGTTGGATGATTTTGTAACCCCATGTATCCAGGTACCAAGTTTCTGCACAGCTCCATCAACAAAGTGTACAGTTAAAAATTTAAATTCTTGCCAGTATGAAAGACAGAACATTTTCTATTAACGCAATCTACATTTGTACTTATTCTTATTCAAGCTAAGAATCTACACATACCCTTACAAATTATTAGTAATTAATATTCTGGGCAACACGTTGTTGCTTTCTTTTGTCAAAAGTTTTCCTCACTCATATCACTTATGATATTTTGCATATGTAGACTTTGAACTGAACTTATTTTTATAAAAAATATAGTAACATGGAAATATTTCTAGTGTCTTGTTATCTTGTATGAACTTGATTTATTTTATGGTACTGAATAAAACACAAAGTTTAAATAATGGTTGTTTTGGTTTGTTTTCTTCACCTTAATATTTCTTTGTGTGTGTGTGGGGGGGTGAGGGGTTATGGGTCATAATTATACACTTACTTTTGCCTTTGATTACTTGTACAGACAGAGCCATTTGCTCTTTTTTTATTCAATAAAGATTTCAAGTGAACCTCAATATAATTTAAACACAATGCCAAAAAAATACACAAATGATAAATGTAACACAACACTGAATAACGTGCTGGTTCCTTTCAATATTTATAATGCATGATCTTTCCCTGCCTTCCAGTGAAGAAAAGAATGCATTGTGTTGAGGAGTTTATAAGAAGCTTTAGTTCCTGAAAAAGAAAGCTTAAGCTCATTAATATGCAGAAACCTTAAACAGAAATGTAGTTTCATGTTTCTTTGCCAAAACCCAGTAAGGAGTATTTTTTTGCATATTTTTGCATTTCTGAGGCTGGAATGCTATTTTAATTGAAGTCAAAAGTATCTTGAGTTCTCAAGATAGGGGTAAGTTATAAAGTAATTGTTAGTAGCTCTAAGAATTAAGCCACAGCTTTGCTTTTTTACTTTGACTTTGTACTGTCTAAAGAAAACGGAGGTGGGCTAGAAGGAGATGGTGTTATGAAACAATGTTCTTTTGTTGCTAGGCAGAACAGCAGATAACTAAAAGTAAAGCAGTCCGGGGAGTGTGGAAAGGGTTCCCAAGTGAAATCATGATCTTTCCCAGATCATAATTGTATTTTCTTACTTGGATTATCGTACTTACAGGGATAAAATGTGCCCTTTGTGTGATTATTACTATTTTCTTTTTGAAAGGATCTTATGCTCATTATGATCATTGATTCAAGGAAATATGCCCTATTAACTCACAACGACATTTGCAGAGCATCTTTGTGATATCAGCCTTCTGCTAAACCACTATTCCAGCAAGGTCTGCATTCATGCATGTGCTGAGAAATGAGAATAATACAACATTGAAGATGTGGTAATGCTCACCAATAAAATCAAAAACAAAAATGCACAACTTGAGTATCATGGGTATGTAACTTTCCTCAGGAAGATATGAAGAAACATCTATACACCTCAGATATGACACAATGACAGACTAAAGGAAACATTTCAGGAGTTTCTGGGAAACTGAATTACCTAGCTGTTTTCAGTGGGGAAGAAGAAAGTTTACTATGCTGGTGAGCCCTGCAGGGAATCACTCCACAATAGTGTCAGCTTTGTGCCTTGGATACAGCATCCTTTTATTATGTGAAAGTGCAGAAGTGACCAATAGGAGTACAAGGCCTGTACATCTCAGTAAATGATAATTATTGGACTAAGTTAATTCTGTTACCCTCCTCCTCAGCACCTCCTTTTTCTGGAGATGTCTAGAGAGAGGGAGGAAAGGGAGAGGGAGAGGAAGAGAGAAAGGGAGAGGGAGAGGGAGAGGGAGAGGGAGAGGGAGAGGGAGAGGGAGAGGGAGAGGGAGAGGGAGCTCGAAAGGTTTCAACTTATTATTTAACGTGTGTCAATTTTGGGGATTTTTATACCATGTTTTCACCAAAGTTTAATTTGAAGAACAAATGAGTGTGTTGGGGTTACTTTAAGAGTATGAATGGTTAGTGTGAGGTGCATGGAAACCTGCCACCAGTTACATACCTACAAAGCCTATCAGAGCCTGGGTGATAAGTCATGAATGTTACATCCTTCTCCCCACCTTCCACCCTTTCCTCCCCTCCATGCTCCAACACTATATGACTTGCAAACAACTCAAGAGGGTGGAGAGACTCTTTTCATCAGCAGTCTTTATTTCTTATATAACCCTGGAAGGGAAGAGGCTTCCCTTCCCTTAAGAGAATCTCTTAAGTTTCAGGTACTTCCTGAGACTTCAGCTACTTCTGTTTTTAGTCTAAAAGACAGATGGAATATTTAAATTTGGGACTTTCTGAGACTTAATGAGTTTTATTCAAAAATGATCAAGATAGAAGAGCTTAATTTATGGGAAATTGCTACTTAGCACCAAGTGAGTGAAACAGGAAAACAAACAAACATCAAACAAAACAAAAAAACACCCCAAAAACAAAAACAAAAAAGAAAGTCGTATTCAATTTGTAGCTTGTGTATTCATTGATCAATCCCTTAAAGATAAACAAACAAAAAGCACAACTTTAAACCTTCAAGATAACTTGAAGAACAGCATTTATTCTGTTTTTCAGTGTTGATACTCAGTGACTAGTGGATGTGTACTGGAGTAAGGGGCCTTCTGTAAGGTGAAGACCAATTAGAGGGAATAAGAGAACCACAGGGAAAATCCAGGGCATAAATCTAACCCTGGAGAGAAGGTTAACAAACCAGTACATTTATTTGTTGGGTTTTGAGAGTTAAAGGATTTAAAGAAGAGGGAAACTGGGCAGAGGTCCAGGTTTGAAAGCACAGACTAAAAACATGCACTACCAGCTTTTCCCAAAGCTTCATTTAAAACATGACAGACAGGGCTTTACTATCACTGGGAAGGGTACCCGGGTGACATGAAAGCTAGCATCCTATATGCATGGGAGAGACTGAATCTGAGCAAAGGAGCACAAAGCAGACTATCAGGGGCCAGGTGCTTCCAGGCTTATTCCTATGCTGTAAGGACCATTTCAAATTCCTGTGGGTGAGCTTATTTCTGAACTTTCCCTGAGCAAAACTGGAACAAAAGATGGATTCTAGGAGAGGAAAAATAAAATAAAAAGGTACTTCTAACACACAGGGAAGCATTGTAGATATTATACAGGAATAACATGAAATGCTGTGCTGTTTATCAATAAGTAATAGCAATTCTAATTACAGAATAGGGATTTTAGTTGTGATTTTCTTTTCTTTTTCAGAAGCTAAGTTATATATACTGCATAATTATGACAGATTGAAGAACAACATGACTATAGCAGTTTTATTTCACCGAATTTATGCTAAAGTAGGTCATATTTGACAGTATTTGGAAGTCATATCTAGTTTTATATATGTTGATATTGAAAAACTTTTAATAATACTAATATTAAATTCTTAGAATTGTTTTGGTACAAAATACATTTCAATAAAATGTTCAAAAATGTCCTTGACATCTGTTGTACATGCTCTTTTCTTTTAATGAGGTAAAAAAGAAGTTGAAATTCTAAGAACAGTTAGGTTGTTGTATTTTGTGGTCCACTAAATTTAAAAGAAAGATTCTGACCATCTGTTATCATGATACTCTTGAATTAGAAAACTATATATTTTTAATACTTTAATGGTGCTGTAACAATTCTACCAGTTGCTCAGAAATAATCAAATATTCCCAAAGGTGATTATTCATAATCATTTAAAAGTCACTATTGATTTTCATTTGCACTTGTATTGTAAATAATCCAGAGGCTTTATCTATTCTAAACATACTCATTTAGAACTCTGGAAGTTATAGGATAGTTTATCTATATTTAAATAATAAAATGTCATGAATGATTTAAACTTTAAAATCAGTTATATTATTAATATATTTTACTTATGGTTTGATTCATTTGATAAGATAAGGTTTAGCTTTATTGCTCAATGTTTTTTGCCTGCTCTGTGGAATAGTTTGAGTCTCCTAACATTTTAAATCTATTTGTGTATATAAACTTATTACATTGTCAAACAGGATTCAAAGAGAGACTGAAGATCCAAAATTTCTTCTAAGTACAATCTCCTAGTGGCATACTGGACCCCATCACATCCAAGTAGTCCAAACTTTAGGACTAAACCCTCTTCCGTAGTGGATAATTGAGAGGCATTATAGAAAAAAATAGATCACATTTATACTGTTGCACTCAGCAATTTCATGTTGATATAGGTCGTCTAACTCAATGCAGTTTAACAATTCAAAGTGTAACTCAATAAACATATTATATGTTGGGTTATAGTGTGTGCGTGGGACCTGTTGGGTTGATGTGTGGGTCCCGCCTCTGTCTCATCACTTGGCTAGGGCCTCTGTGAGGACAGAGGCATTGGAATTTGACTGTGTTCACTCCACACTGGCACCGGGGAGGCAGACACTGTGTTATGTAAAGCATCGGGACTCTGCTTGGGGTTGGTGAGCACAGTCTGAGGTCCCACGGGGATCCAGATCTTTTGTCTTGGGGATTCCCCTGGCCAAAAAGCGGCCAGGAACTAGCTGTTTCTCAAGCCCTTGGGCTCTCAGGTGCCTCGGAAAGGCAGAGACCAAAGTGAGGGTATACGGGCTAGATTTGCCCACAGCTGAAGAGGGGAGGGGGAAAAACTCTGGCTGTGTCTTGCAGAGATGAGAATTCACGGTCGCTGCGACTAGCTCGATTTGCTTGCTTGGATTGATGGCCTCCATGGCTGGAAATCCAGAAAGTTCTTCTATGAGAGATTAGACAGTGGCTCTATAGACAAGAGCCTGCTCTACTGTTCTCCACAGCAGATTTCAAAGAAGAGAAGTTGTCCATGGTCTTAAGATATTTATTGTCATGGCAGAAAATAGATGAAAACTATAAAACTATACCCCAATATTTTCAAGGCAGGCCTGAGGTTAAATACCTTTGCAAGGAGGAGTTTCAGGGAAGAAATATTTAATTGGTTATGCCCCTCTGGCCTTTAGGTACCTCATTAATATGGAGATCTGTCTTGAGGCTCTGTGGCCTGTAGTCACACCCTCTACCTGTGGAGAGGCTAGTGGACATTGTCCTACAGTGATTGAAGGACCTGATTCTATGAAGGTCTTCGGCGACCTTGTATCAGGACCCTAGAGTCTGGGAGTGTGGCAAAATGCATTCTGTTCCTTAGAATCACTTGGGGTTTCCAGTGCTTGACCAGAAACTATGCTGTCTTTTCACCGTCCAACAGTTACATGCTTATTCTGTAACCTACACTGTGCTGAAGATCACATAAACAAATTCTACCAAAATATCTATTTATAGGAGTATAAATAAGTGAGGGACTCATTTGGTTTTCATTTTTAAGATTTATTTTTATTTTTTTTTGTGTGTGTGCATGTGAGTGTGTGTGCATGTATGTGTATGTGTGTGTATGTTTGTGTGAGTGTGTATGTGTATTTCTTGTATATCTGATGGGTGTCTGTCAGAGCCCATGGAGGTAAAAAGGGGTCAGATTTTCTGAAGGAGATACAAATGGTTGTGAGTTGGCCCATATGAGTGCTGAAATTTAGTTTAGCATCTTCTAGAAGAGCAGAGAATACTTGTAACCACTGAGCTATCTCTCTAGAACTCAGAAACCAATTCTGTTTTGTGAGATTTAAATTTATGGATAGACCAGTAAAATATTCACCTGTTTTTATAGTCTGGATTTAGTTTATTTCCCAAATGTGCATAAGTACCTTAGTATCAGCGTGGTACTGTTGGGTAGTGGTGGGAATTAGAGGCTGAATGGGAGACCTTCCAGTTAACAGAGGACTGTCCTCCTCTCCCATTGAGTTATTTATTATTTTGTGTGATGTTGGGAGGTGTGTGTGTGTGTGTGTGTGTGTTGCATGTGCTTGCACAACAGTAGTTAGATTTGGTAGTAAGTTCATTGACCTTATCTGTCTCCTCTGGCTATTTGCCACCAATGGCAGTCTTTCTGCCCTCATGCTTATCCCCAAGCTGCTGTCCACTCAATTTCCTCCGGTTCACTTGCAGCTGAACCACTCTCATTTCTAGTCATCCGTCTCCTGCAGCTAGCCTGCTCAGACTTGCTCTAAACCCCGAGAAAACTCCAGAGCTTGTAATTTATCAGCCAGATTTATAACAGTAAATTCTCAACCTACAATACACCCACACAAAGAACTCAAAACTCAATTGATATTGATACACACTGCTCACCTAGATTGGAGAAATTGCCCTACATTATTCTATTGCTCTTTTATGATATTCATAGCTACCTGTGGCTATTTCAAGCCATGTGGATCTGTTTCATCCTCTTCCTCCATCTTTCACTGTCTTTCTTCTGTCTCTCCCTTGTCACTTCCCTCTAAAACTCTTAGCCTTACCTTCTTTTTGCATTGTCCAATCACAGGCTATAGCCTCATATTTTACTTGACCTCACCTGCATACATACAACAGATCTTAATGTTAAACAGGGTTCTAGGACTCCAGCCCAGTCTGTCTCTCTTGTTTCTCTCTCTCTCTCTCTCTCTCTCTCTCTCTCTATATATATATATATATATATATATATATATATATATGTATATATATATATGTGTGTGTGTGTGTGTCTTTTTCTTTCTGTCTTTGTCCATCTCATCTGTGCTCCACGCCCCACCCTCCACATGCACTTTTGCACACAAACACACTCACACTCTAAACTCAGCTTCCTGGCTCTGAGGTATATCCTTTTGCTAAGCTCTGTGCTCTCACCATAATCTGATGCCTCAGATGCAAATCAAATTCATTGATCATCAGTGAAAAAAATGGTTAAATTATGCAACCTTAATACCCTACAGATATATACATATCAAAGATTGTTTTTAATAACATACAAATTTAAATTTATGAGACTGTGTAATTTCATCATGTGATCTGCATCATGAATTTGTCTCCCCATTCACATAATTATTTATCTCTTCAGCCATCATTCAATATGTAGCTAATACACCTTTACCATTTTCCAGGGAATGTATGAGGCACTGAGAGTACATACTAGAATTCATTCTCCCAAACTCTGTAAAAGACAAACCCTAAAATATGCAAGCTATTTGCTTGGAGATGTTACAGATACTGATCAAGATTCATTTGCTAGAAGACTGGATTCTTAAAGGGAGTCCTGAGTGATGGTGCATTAGGCAGACTAAGGAAGGTCTCTGGAAGTTTCATTGTCTTCTTTAAATGGCTTTTTCAATGTGAGCAGTGCCTAGGTTAATAACTTTCGAATAGTGAATCTGTAGGCATAATTGTCATGCTTATATCGCATGATCCCATTACTTTGGCCACAATGGCTAGACTAGAAATGGAGGACTGAACTAAAATCAGGCATTTATCAATGCAGCATCTGTCCAGATGGAAGGGTCTGCTAAATTATACCTTGTCAAACAATAAGAATAAGTCTTTTGGGATAATTAATGACTCATTTCCTTCATACTTTCAATAGCAATAATTTAGCATATGTTCTGACATATGGAGAGACAAACAGATATGTTCTCTGTCTTTTAGAATCAGATAATCCTGATCAATATGACCAGCTGATTCAAATAAAGAAGTAAGTAGCAACATAGGCAAATCAATTATTTGACATATAGTTATCTATGTACATTAAATACATATATATTTATATGTTCCTTTGCATATAGATATATCATAAAATAATTGTTAATTTTTACTGTATGTGTTTGAGTGTTTGTCATATGTATATATGTGTACACTATGCATTCCTGGTTCCTGGAGAGTCCAGAAGAGGGTGTCAGATACCCTGGACCAGGAGTTTGTGATGTTTGTGAGCCATCATATATGTGAATGATGCAACCAAACCCTCTGGAAAAGAAGCAAGTGCTTTCAATGGCTAAGTCATTTCTCTAGCCTCTCCTTTATGGATTTTAATTAATGTTATACCCATAGTACCTTAATACTTGCATCTGAACTTATGTCCATGGGATGCATATTTTTAGTTCAAAGTTAAGAAGGATGGAGGAAACATTTTATTTATTTATTTATGAACTATGTTTTCAAGAAGTAAGAAAAAAAATTGAGGAAAACAAGTAGATCATTTTTGCCTAGGCACAGCGGAGCAGCAAGGTTGTCAAGAACAGGGAGAAGACAGCTCTTAAATGAGCGAGAATATGGTGTAAAGAAGGGAACTGAGTAGTTCTATGGTATCTGGCCATTATCCAGAGGGTACTGAGGAACAGATATGCATTTTAGAATGGAGAGTGATGGAGTCAGGTTTCCACTTCTTTTTTTTTATTATTGAATATTTTATTTATTTACATTTAGGTTTCCACTTCCAAATGAGCCCTTGGATCCTGAAAGGCTTCAGATTTGGAATTCAAAGAGAAAAATGAAGTGGATTGCTTGCTATTTGGGAAAAAGATTTATTTCAAAAATGATTAAGACCCTGAGTGGACAGATAGACAACAGCACAGCAGGGGCCCTGAGGGAGGAGAATTCAGGCCAAAGCTGAAGAATGGAAATCCTTTGAGAGTTTTCACAAAGATGTAGGTGGGCAGAAAATGGAAAAGTTTCTCTTGTGGTGGGGTCTGGAGAAATAGCTCAGAAGTTAAGATCATTTGTTATCCTTAAAGGGGAACAACCATTATTTCCCAACATCCATCTGGCTGCTCAGATCCACAGAATCCCCTGTGCTCTTCTGGTGTCCTTGAGCACATGATGCATAGACATAATGTATGTAAAACATATTACACACACACACACACTAAAATAAATCTTATACAAATTTATGGTCTAAATTTGGCTATTGATCAGGATAACCAATGAATTCCCAGTTGAAAAAAACTAATCAACAAACATCTTTCCTAGCAACTATTATTAGAAACTTTGGGTCAGGGAAGGTAATAATTAAAAAGCAAATAAACAAATAAAAAAAGAATGAATTATTTTGAAGAACAAAGTGGCTAGCAAGCCATCACTGAAGATATAGATTGCTGTGATGATCAGTTAAAAGCACTGTATCTCCCAGCAACTTAGGGAAATAGGTTTGGTGTAAGCACAAAGGGAAATAATTTCGATGATATTTAAGAAACACAATGGAATCTGAACAAAACTAAATATGAAAAAAATGGAGGAAGGGGTGAAAATTTATAACTGGGTTTCCAAAGTAAGGCATGACATCTGTTGACAGTCATGGTTACAAAAATGAAATATAGGAACTGTAGAGAGAATCTCTTGTGCAATATATGGAAGAATCATCTGTCAATAAAATACTGTTGGCCTACTTGCTTCAGCATGAAATAGGGAGGTGGAAGTTCTGGTATAGAGAAATGATTTCTGGGATAGACTCAGGTGTAGGAAAGAAACTCTGAGGAGGAGAGTCAAATGAAACTGAAGATGAGTTAAGAGCTATGCGGCTGACTAAGAATATAACAGACTGGATAATTGATTTATTAGCCAGCTGAAACAAACCAAAGCTTTAGGCCTAAGCATTTATTCATTACTGATTCAGAATTAGAGTCGTTATTTTGTGGAATCTGGGCATGAGTGGAAAGCCAATGGACAAAGGAAACAAACAAAATATCCAACTTGAAAATACCGTATTTGTTGTGTCAGAGGATGACCAAGTGTACTTCCTTTTCTCTATCTATAGACTGAATACACTCTGAACAAAGGCTAGCTACTAGATCTTATCTTTGGAACCCATCACTACATAATTCATTGAAACTATAGATCTACATGGAATCACACTAAACATAGTAAAAGTGACAAAAATCAACAGAATGAGGAAGCTTTATAAATACTGAGTGGGAAAAATATTGAAAATAAAAAATGAGTTGTCCTGGAATAAACACTGAAGAAGAGGCAAGTCATAAATGTGTCAAAAGACAGTAAAAGATGAGGAATAGACTGGAGAATCTGTTAGATTTCATCTTGGGAGTTGGTTACACATTACATGGTATAGAGATTGTCGTATTTGGAAGCAAGATAAGAAATACAAAGAAACTCAGTTATCGAATATAGATCTGTGTTTTGGGGTATTGTTTGTAAATATTAAATAAGATTCAATAAATCAGTATAATACAATAAATACAAGCCTGAGACAAGACATAGGAAATTTCTTTATTGAGCAGGATCAACCAAATTTCTGTACTAGGAACAGTACATGATAGAGAGAAACTGATGATAAACCAGAAGGAATTGAATTTCGATTAGGGAAGATTAGATTCAGTTATTAAATAGTAAAGAAGGCAGGCTTCTGTTAGTGTAGTGGCATTTCAGGAAGTGGGGTCAAATCTTGAAACTATGGAGGATAATTCTCAAAGGCACAGTTTTGATTCCAGGAACAAGTCTGGAGAAAACAAGAAAAAAACATCATTATACAAACAGAAAGAATTGTTCACTGAACCAAGAAAGCATTCATGTCAATGGCTGTATGATTTTTTTTCTTGGTAAGAGCAGATATTTGTAGTGAATCTACTTTTCAATGTCTGGATCAGAAAATCCAGAAGTTTGCAAGAGGATGCTAGGTGTTGAACGATGTGTCCTAAAAAATGAATTTCAGAACTCAACTGGAAGATAAGAAAGGATTTGGATGTGTTATTAATTGTATATTAGAAGGAATAATTATATAAATATAAAACAATAACTAGTAGAATATTTGGATTTAATCTTTTACTGGTATTACAGTTCTGGCTTTTTATGAGTTATATTTTTCCTTAGCAATATGAGTGGGTGGCAAGATGGCTCTGTTAGTAAAGGCACCTGCTGCCACGTTTGAGAAACTGAGTTGATTCTGGGACCCACTTGGCAGAGGAGAAAACTGACTCCCACACGTTTTTATTTTGACCTCCAAATGCACATTAAGGTATGTTTCTGATTCTTCTAAACACAAAGTAAATAATAATTGCAAACTGTAATTAAGTTAATTAGAATTATGAAAGTCTAGGAATCGAAAAGAAAGATGCTGAGAGTGTGCACGCCCAAAGGCTCAGTGTCATTCAGTATGATTGAAGTGGTTGTGGAGAGACAGGTTTTCTGGTCTATAAAATTTTATCAATTCTAAATATATAGGATGCAGTACTTATAAATTATTATGAATTGAATATTCTTATATTAATTAGCTGTTAATTTTAATGACAGAAAATCAGTGATAATATTTGGAAAGAAGAATTAATGTACTTTTTAAAGATACAGACATTATCTTCTAATGTTTAAATTTTTGTTTCAGTTAAAAGAAAAATATTTTGGTCTTATATTCTTTTTATTTGAAATTGAATTTTTTTTCTAATGTTGAGTTTAACATGGGTCAAAATTAAATGGCACATTTTTCCTGATCTTCTTGCAACAATCATTTGTGTAAAACAAATTTTAATTTGACCTTGTAGCTGTGTTTCTAGAGAAACCTGGTTCAAAATCAGTTTATAGTATTCACATTTATATTTGGCTGGCTGATAATTAGCTCTATGAAACAAACAAACAGATGAAAATCAGCTATGTTTGTCCTCAAACTCCAGTAAGGTCTAAAATCAACCACTTTTCTTGTTTTAAAAGTTTCATGTCTGAACATTAAAATGTATCATTTCTCTGATATCTGAAAGCTGGTTAAAATTATTTGCAAATATTAATGTGCTGTTTGTATTCTAATGAACTCTGTGGATCCCTCTGCCTTTTTCATCTTTCATTGCTGGCACTGTAGTAACTGAGGTTTACATTATAACAAGATACCTGTTGACTAGCAGCAAAGGAGTCAGTTTTTATCATTAGATAGAATATCCGTGATCAAAGTAATATAATTCTTACATAGATACAGACTCAGAAATCATAGAATCATTTGGAATACTCTGGTGGATTTTGAGGTCATATTATATTTTTAAAAAGTAAAATATATGAAAATGGCCAATTATCTCATTATTTAATAGACATATAAACAAGAAATAACATCTTTGCTTTGTCTCAGCCAGTATCCCAATAACCATCCATCCCACTTATGTACATATAGCTAGAAGTCAGGAGTGGATCATATATGGAATTTTGAAGCTTCTGTGTGATGAAATCAATAACCATAACTAGGTGACAGTGGTTGCTGACATCAAATATGCCAGGTTTGCTCTCTCAGTACATGACTAAGTCTCTAATTTCAAATCAGATGTTTCAAAGTGTTCTGCCATGACTAGAAATTAACCCTTATCCTATGGCACTTGTTTTTAGTTTTACTCTTGGTTTCTTTTCTCAGGTGAACTTGAAAATTTTTAACTCTAGCCTGTTCTAACCGAGTTATTCTTCCTGGGTCATGCTCATTTGTTGGCTGCTTTTCCTATTTTTTTTCCCTTCTCTCACTTTAGTCTTTCCTAAATGCTCATTTCCCATGAGTACTACACGTAGTTCCTGTCACTGTTCGGTCCATGCCGTGCTGTTTTTCTTGACCTAAACCTGACCTCCCAACCCCCACCAATTTATTAAAAGCACACTTCTACCTTCTGCTCTTAGATGTAACTGTAAGCATTTCTTTCTTGGTGAACTATGTTAAAGGTCAGACATTATATGATTGTCATTCAAGACTTTCCTAAAGTAGAATAATATGAATTCTGTGGGCAAATAGATTCGCTTCTCTCTAAGGATGAATTGAGAAACACTATAAATGAGAAAACAGAAAAGATACTATTACACATTCAAAATTGCTGGCATGTATAATGATAATGACAGATTTCCAGCATTAACTGACCAGATTTTTGGAAGATAGCTAGACGATGCTAAGCTAGGTTTCTGGATTCTTGACATTATTTGGCTATCGTAGGTTTACTGTTCTTAAATTTCAACTTGATTTTCCTGTCCGGTGTTCCAGGTTTCTCATGACAAGTTGCTAAGATACCTTTGTCTATGTAACCTTAAACTCAACTTGCAGTTCTTATTGTAACCTAAGTATGTCTCTCATAAGTAGGTATATTCATGTTCAGAGACAAACAAACATATATACACAAACACACACAATTATGGGTGTGTGAATGTCTATAAATATCTCAACATTTTCAGTTTCATCTTGTAGTATCATCAAAGGATTGGAAAATGTACAATTAACTTCAGCAATATGACTTTCTGAGGTATATACTTGCCATACTAGAAAATTCTTTAGGATCTGATTAAAAAGAAGATCCATTTAACTAACAAATAGATACCTGACAACTTAACTATAAACTTAACTATATGCACCTGCAATTTTCTGCCTCAGGGCAGAGGGAGAGAGGGAAGGTCAACATCAACAGGCTCCACCCCTTTCTACAACATTCAAATTGAGTCAGTGTTGTTTGCTCAGAATTTTAGTTTTACCATATAAGTTAAGCATAATGATAAAAAGGTTAATGAGAAATTACAAAGTTCTCTTCTTAGTAGAAAATGTGAAACACAATTTAGCTGTCAGATGAAGAATCTGAGATCATCTGCTAAAGAGGAATACAGGGATATGAGTCATCTGTCTAGACAATTGTAGTTAAAGACTGAAATATTATTTTTTACTGATAAGCTTAAAGCTTAATGATTAAAGTGAAGATCATTTTTTTCATATATAACACAGGCAAAACTTTGAGTGATTAAACTCTACTAAGAAATACAGAGTTACAAACAAATATTCCACTATCCAGTAAAGATTTCTTTTTGGTAAGCATTTATTTTTTAAAGATTAAGAAGGTTTTTATTTCATTTAAAGCATCTAAAAATGAAAATTAAGAGAATACTCATTACTTTCTCAATTATACTTGTTTTTTAATCATAGTGTTCTCCTTTTAACAAACAACAAAGTACAAAGTATTTATTGTTACTTACAAGTATCTTGTTTCTCAGATGTCTCCAGAATGTTTTCTTTTGTAAATAAACTTCAACCTCTTCTTACGAACTACTTCCCATGACTTATCTATCTCCTGGGAAGCAGAGCTGCATGTCCTGCCCAAGTAATTGTTATGGAGTAGCTCTCTTAACTAATCAGAGTCATGTAATATTTCTTCTTTTGTCTTTTAACTTAGCACAATATACTCAAAGTTAATTCTTTTTTGCACATGGTAAATCCTCTTACCATGATACTCAATTTTGGACATTAAAAATTATGTACAGTTGCATATCTACTTCACATTGACTCTGTGCATTATCTGTCCATTGGCCTTCAGGTTGTTTCCTTGTCTTAACTGTTGAGAAAAATTCTGCGGTGCACATGGCTATGAAGGCATCTCTCTGAGATGACTTTAATTCCTTTCGATATGCATCTATTGATGGATTTTTATTATAAGATTTTATGATACTTGCATGATTTTACAATCAATAATATACAACTCTTTCAGACCCTCCAGACCCTTCCAAGCACTCATCGTTTTTACAGTAGCTATTTTTACTAAATTCTGAAAGAAAAATATAGTTCCTCAGTAGTAGGATATTGAGTTTGTGGGGGGGTATATGATATGCTTGGGTCATATTGTAGCTCTATTTTTATTTTTGAGAAACATCCACTTTATTTCTGCAGTAATTGTATTTTACACTCCTACCAACATCCTGGCTACTATTTGTGGTCATTTTATTTTCTTTATGAGCCATATTTGTTTCTGGTCTCCTCACAGTTCTTAGGAAAGGAGAACAGTCTAGATGTCTATGCATTAATGAAAATGGGACACATATACACAGTGGAATTTTATTCAAGTATAATTCTATGAAACATTGAGGAAAATGGAGGAAACCAGAATACTATACCAAGTAAGTTCACAAAATTCAAAAAGATAGATCTCATATGCTTTCCCTCATATGTAGATCTCAGCTCCAAAGTTCTATATTTCTGTGTTTAACTTGGAGTGTTTGTAGAAGCCAAGGTGCCAGAAATGGGACAAGGTGGAGACAGTAAGAGGGAGGAAGCAGAACACTTATGATGTGAGGTAGAGGGAAGGAGTAGTGAGATTGCAGAGATTTAAAGAGGATGAGAAGAAAAAATAGAAAACAGGAGAAGCACTAATCCAAATTTTTCCTCTATTATTTTGCATGTTATATCTTTAGAGAAAGAATTTGAACAAGGGTACCATGTATGAGTAGATGCTGCTGCTTCTAGAGCCATGGGTTATTAAATGAAAATCTCAGTGACATGTATGAGATTGACTTCTTTTGATTTATTGTCAAGGAGGCCCCAAGGTACTCCAAAACAGTAAAAGATATTGCCTTTATTACTGACTGCCCACTAGAGTCAGATGACAAGTTACCACTTCCAAAATTACCACAGGATCTGGTTGCGGAGCATAGAAAATCAAGCTGGACCTGTGATGGAATCACCTGAGGTGGAAACCTCTCCTATCCTTGCTTTGTTTTCACATGCTTGAAAATATGATTTTGGCTACTGAGGAAGAAAAAACATCAATTATCCTCTCACTCAACTGTGAGCCCTCTGAGCTGCACTTCCAACTGTCAGGGAAGACTTTCCCGCTGCTTCACTGCAACAGGTCCACAACTGTCATGGGGGCTAAGCAACTGTGTTCTGGATTTTAGGCCTGTTCCACTGGACAATTCTTGCTCTATTCTTAGAACTGTAAAGTTGATTAAAAGCCAAGGCTGTGAAGGTCATAGGCCTAGATAGGTATCTTAATCAGTATTCAAATGCTATGAATAGTCACCATGACCATGGCAACTCTCATTAAAAAAAATTTAATTATGGCTTGCCTTACAGTTTCAGAGTTTTAGTCAATTATCATCATAGTGAAAGCATAGCAAAACACAGGCAGAGAAGGCGGTGGAGACATAGCTTAGAATTCTATATCTGAGTTCATAGCCAGCAGGAAAAGAGAGACTCTGGGCTTTTTGATATCTCAAAACTTCTCCAATTGGCATACTTTCTCCAACAAGAATACACCCCTTAATCTGTTCAAATAGTGCCATTCATTGGTGATCAAATATTGAAATCTATGAGCAATTCTCATTCAAAACACTATAGCAGGAAACCTGCTACTGTTGCTTTGCTATAAGAATCTGACATTAACATGCCTTCTGTATATTTGTTTGTACTGATACATCAGTGTTGCTCTTAGCCTTGGTTGAAAATATGTCTGTTTGTAGTAGACAACAGTTAATATAGAGATTCAGTTCATATGTTTTAAAGGTGCTGAGAATAAGTAATTATTGAGTGTTCAAATCCCCAAACGAGCATCTATATTACTTCTTGCCAGGCTCGTGGAACATTACAGAAGAGGAGGAAAAAGGAATTCTGAGAGGCTCTGCCATAACCTGACAAATAAAGAAGCAAATGCTCACAGCCAACCACTGGACTGAGCACAGCGTCCCCAATGGGGTCCCCAATGGAAGAGTTAGAGAAAGGACTGAAGGAGCTGAAGGGGTTTCCAACCCCATAGGAAGAACAATAATATCAACCAACCAGACCTCCCCACGCGCCCAGAGCTCCCAAGGACTAAACCACCAACCAAAGAGTACATATGGAGGGACTCGTGGCTCCAGTCGTATGTGTAGCAGAGGATGGCCTTGTCAGGCATCAATGGGAGGAGAGGCCGTTGGTCCTATGAAGGCTCGATGCCCCTGTGAAAGGCGGGAGTGGGTGGGTGGGGAAACACCCTCATAGAAGTAGGAAAGAGGGGTTGGGATAAGGAGTTTCACGGGGAATGGGGAAAAGGGATAACATTTGAAGTGTAAATAATGAAAATATCCAATAAAGATAATTACAAAATAAAAGACTCAACAATGAGAAGGAATGCTTGAACAGCTGTCTTCTGTATGTGACCTAGCTGTTAAATACACAAATTACAGCAACAGAAAACCTCCACAGTACTGGACACCTCAACATTCAATACCAGTTGGGGAGAGGTTCGAGAGGCCCTACCTCTCAATGAGGAGCTTTAGGCAATTAAAGCTTGCCTGGAGAGGGGGAGTCAAATTCCTCAATGGTGTAGCCAATCCCGTAGGACAGGTTCTTACCACCTATGGACAGTTCTTGTAGGCAAATGTCGTCATATATAGTAACATACACACACACTAACATCTCAGTGTGAAAATAGGAGGGGTATTATTGGAAAGAAGACGAAGTTCAGTGGGAAGGAGAAAGTAATGAGAGAAGGATGTATCATATTTGCAAAATTCTGAAAGAATATAATTATTAAAGGTTGATTTTTATAGAAGTTGCAAGTACATTTCTTATTACCAGAGGGCAGGGGTGTAAGGAGGGTGTTAGATGTGATAAAGATTAACAAATGGATACTAATTTATAATAGATAAGTGAGTTATAATGTTCTGTTGCATACTAGGGTAGTTATGAATAAGAATAATACACTTTATAATTTAAATGAAAGAATTTACTTTTAGTATTTTAATCAAAATACATAAATTTTTGATATGACAATGTAATTTAATCTGAACATTGCATAAATCATACAACCTGAATGATCACACAAAATGTTACAGTACTATAGTGAAATTTTTGTGAACCAATAATAATTACGGGAAAAGTTTTCAAAACAATCTCTAGATCTCCTGGATGCTTGGCATTGCCTGAAACATGAAAAAAAAATTAAAGAGAATGCTGATGTGGGTTTATTGAGGAATCTATATCAAAAGTGGTTACAATAAGAAGATCATGTATAAACAGACAAGATCTAGAAACTGTTGAGACATTATGAATATTCTTCCAAACCTGAGCAGTGTCAACTGAACCTACTTAACTCTTTGGAACACTGATGAGGACTTAGGTGCCTCTGTGTGGTATTAAAACAGAAGGGATATATGACAAATGTCCACTCCCAGAGAATGAAGACAACTTAAAAATGAATTGTGTCCTGAATTCACCTAGACGTGTCTGCCAAGCGCAGGCTGCTCTTCTCTGATCTGCGCCCACCTGTTTGTGTCACTGAACCCCATAGAGCTGTGAAACTGAACCACTGGCTTAGGACATAACATACATTGTCTCTGTGACTACTAAGTGGCTCTGCCTTTCTTCTGTTGTCTACAGTTCAGCTTGAAGGAGTTTTTAAACATGCAATTACAATTTAATGTTGTCTTAAGTGCAGCAACTACAAACTATTATTTCTCAAGACAAAATGAAGCTATTAGTGGACATCTGTTTCTGGCCTTCTTGGATGTGACCTCTTTTAAGAGTCTTTCTTTAGTTTACAATGTTGAAAAAGATACTTTGATCTCTTATATGAGCCTAAATAGATAGTTGCTCTATTTCACATATTCAATTTTCATTTTTGGCAACCCTACCACTGTAACACAAACTGAAATCAGAGGGCTGGCTTTCATCACTGAGTCCAGAGACATTCTTACTTGAAAAAAACTAGTTTGACCAAATGAAACGTAGAAATAAATTTTGAGTTCAATATATAAATCTTGGTTGGATTATTAAATCATAGCTACCAAGTCCCCTTTGCTTTTTGTGGGACTTTGAATAAAAATGGCTCTCATAGACTCAGATATTTGAATATTGGTTCCCAGTTGGTAGATTGTTTAAGAAGGGTTTGGAGGTGTGGTCTTGTTGGAGGAGATGTGGAATTGGGTGCAGGCTTTGAAGTTTCAAAAGCCCAGGCCAGGCAGAGTCTCTCTGCTGTGTTCAGATGGGATCTAACTTCTCAAATATTTCTCCTGTGCCATGCTGGCCTGCTTGATGCCATGCTTCCTGCCATAATGTTCATAGATTAACCTCTGAAACTGTGTGCACGCTCCCAATAAAATGCTTCCTTTCAAGTTACCTTGGTCATTTTGTTTCTTCATAGCAACAGAATAGTGAACACATCCCCAAGCTGAAATATATCTTGTTAATGTAATTGTTCCAAATGTTTTAAGAAATGGAGCATCATATGACAAAATCTAGTTTGGAAAAATTAAAATTCAGCTATTATTATTGTGTTAATTATAATACCATACATGGTGGCATGATCATTTATGCCAAAAAGCAATGGACAGAGAGAGAGAGAGAGAGAGAGAGAGAGAGAGAGAGAGAGAGAGAGAG
>NW_021604702.1:1876990-1902707 GCF_004785775.1 Grammomys surdaster | reverse complement strand
AAATGGACAGAGAGAGAGAGAGAGAGAGAGAGAGAGAGAGAGAGAGAGAGAGAGAGAGAGAGAGGAGAACATGTATGAGGGTGAGGTAGTGAAGAGGAAGGGAGGGGAGGGGAGGGGAAAGGAGGAGGGAATGAGAGAGAAAAAGAGAGTTCATTCTGTAATGTTCCAATTATAGCTTAATGCATAAAGTTTAGTTTTTTGCTTCCTTAGGTGAGGGTGAAATGATTTGATTATATTTCACATGAAATCTAAAATAAGCTTCATCCAGCGTCTTCTCTTTGAAAGGGTGAAAGGGAAATGATGTAATGTTTTTATGCCACATTTAATTATGCTGGTAGTTTCTGTAATGATATAGCCTCTAAGGTTTGTATTTGGGCTTTTAGAAGAGGAACTGAGAGTGAATGACCTCTGTCCAGTTAATTTTATCAATCGAATGAGTGAAGAAATGTTATAAAGATAAAAAATTATATTTTGTGTGTGCACTATGAAGTGGAGTAATGAAACTCTAAAAATCTCTGTGATTATTTTTGATGATTTGAAATGATGTGTGAAATAACCTGATTTTCTGCTGTGATGCTGCACTCAAAATAATAACTATGAACAACATAAAATAAGATGGCTTAACTATTTGTGTCTATTTTGGGACACAAAAAAACCCTATTCACAACATTAACATTTTAAATGATGAGCATTCACTCTAAATAGAATCTTTTCAAAGTAAAAATATAGAAATGAAGTCAAGTAATATCTTTGTTTTCTTTAATCATTAAACTTGCTTAAACAATCTTTATAGTGTTATCCAAATTGATATGAAATATGAAACAGAACATTTATAGCTCATTTATTTATAAATCTTTGATTTTGAATACTTATTGAACAGAAAGAATAATTTATATAACTAAATATACAATAAAAATATAGATTGCAGAAATTGAAACTTCTGTCTTAGTATAGGGAGCTATAATTACCTATATATCTATGGGGGTGATGGATACATTGTATAATGGAATTTTCTGGTAATTCCAATAAAAATTTTAATGAATTTCATTTTACTTTGGATGACTGGGTAGGGAAAGGAAGATGGAGAAGAATGGCTTAGTTGTCTGTCACTAGAGTGAGACAATCTGCTTGGGTTCTAAGGAGCCTTCACATTCCAGACTCCCTATTGGTGCTGTTTTCAATGATGATTGTGTAGATTTACTTCCAGGTGTAAGGAAGAGTGTATGGCGAGTCATTTTGGAGAATTTGTCAAGATTCCTAAAGTGCTAGAATTTGCAAAAGAATATAGTAGAATATAACAACCAGGGAATTAACATTCATGTAGGCCTATAGATTCTTGAATAAGCCTTAAATACAACTATTTCATATGGCAATCTAGTTTACTTTTATATAGTTTGATATATTGTGCCAAGAATATTGAATACAATCAACATTTACAATATTGATAAAGCACTGTTATTTGCAGAATATAAGAAGATATGTTATTATTCATGCTTCCTATTACATATCAATCATAAAAATCTAAATTTGTCTATGTGTACACTGATGCATATGTTAGGAGTTGTTTATGTGTTGCTATGTATGAAAATGATAAATACTGGCCCCCAAAATCTGGTTGCAGTCCTAGTGAGCACATTCTCATGTATGCCAAATGATGCTGTCTAAACTTTGCTAATCAACATTCTCTGAATGGTTAAATAAAAGTTGCTGACAGACAATTACCAGAGAGGATAAAGGTAGGCAGGGCTTCCGGTACAGGTCTGGGGTTCACAGGTTGGGACCATGAGGCAAAGAGGGAAGAAGAGAAAGAGAGACAGAGAGGGGGGAGGGAGGGAAGGAGGGAGAGAGAGAGAGAGAGAGAGAGAGAGAGAGAGAGAATGGAGAACCAGAAAATGACTTGATGGAGTGGATCCAGTACAGACAGAATGACGATTTGCAAGTAATTTGGGGAGTGTAGCTGAAAAAAATAGCCAGATTAGCATAGAGAAATAGTTTACAGGATAATCACTCAGTAATTGTCCTAAAGTTGATTAAATACATTGCTAGAACACTCTCTCGATTATTGGGGGCTGGTCGGGTGATAATAAGAACTGATGGAGTAATAAAATATCCAACAACACACCGTCACACAGGCACATACATAAAGGCATGCACATGCATACACACAGGCACAAACACACGTGTACATACAGTCATGCACATGCACACACAGGCACACATACATATGCAGAGGAACCTACAGGTACACAGACATTTGGTTCTTTTCTGGTACATTGCAATTTGGCACACAGAGTGAAAGCTGGTGAAGGAATGGCAAGACATGCCAATTGTGTTTAAACTGCAGCAGAGAACTCACAGTTAGGTGTTAGGATGTGAAGAAAGAAATGATTCATTAGACACACCCTCCAGACCCATTCATTAGCACCAGGAATCTGTTAAGACCCCAGTGTAGACTGGAACACATTCTTAGCATTCATAGTGTTTGTAACTTTCATTTACATTTATAGAGACCATTAGCTTTTGAGATCCAAAGGAGAACCTATGGAAAATTTTATATTTTGTTCTTCTCAGTAGGTTCCCTTTTCTCAGTTTTCAGTGTCATTTTATTATAATTTAAAATATTTTTATTCATTTTTTATTTTATGATTTAAGCTTAATTACGTCTCACTCAAGTAGGTTATATTATATATTTTGCCCTCCATTCCTATGCTGTTATACATTCTTGTGTATACAAACACACACATACACACACACACACTTAACTTAAAAAGAAACCACTTACAGAAGTCAATGCTTCTCACAGATGTGAGCCACACACTTAATCTGAAGTGAACCATAGCTACCAAATAAGAATGGGTGACTCAGAATAAGTATTGTTCTCATTTTCATCCTCTTAATACTGTATCTTTTATACAAAAATAAAGCAACAAAGTTTACGTGTATCAAATACTGTGTTGGTGAGATCAAACAATCAAGTACATAAGTCAGCTTAAAATACGAGCTGCCACACAAGCAGGGATAGTCAGAGAAACAAATGACTGAGCCATAACACAGGGGAGAATTTTTCAGATGCGAAGAATGTATTTTTCAAAGCATAGATGTAAAAGTCATGGGAGATAAGTATAAGATATACAGAATTTGTCTGATTAAACACAGAAAAAACATAATGATAAAATACATGTATATGCATATGTACACACACACTCAATACGGATAATCCTGAATATTTTAGACAACAAAGCACTGTGAAAATATAAAGCATTTTTACAAGGAAATGGTAGCTTCATTTATAGAAGAAAACAATATAGTACAGATATAGTATCGTCAAACATTTTTGACATTATCTTTACACACTCAAAACCTAACAATTTGAAACAATTCTCTATATAATTAAGTAATATCTTGTGCATAGGAAAGGGAGGTAGAAGAAACTCACATTATTTCTGACAATGTTTACATTAAGATGATTTGCACTGTGTGTCCAAGCACTGCAGAAAAGCAATGCAAAGGAGTAAAGGTTGATATGGTTTCAGGCCCTTTGGTCCATGTTGGAATTGAGTAGTAGAGGACAGTTCTTCACATGTGGCAGACAGGAACTAGCTGGCAGGCTAACTCAAAACCACACATTTCCAGTGCTCTCCTTCTCTTGCATAGCTCCGAAGGCTGTCATAACCTGAAAAATACTCTATGAGCTGGGGACCAAGATCTAACATTTAAGACACAAAACATAACAGTTTATAACAAGTATCTACTTAGTCAAATAATACACTGTGTGTGTAGGAAAAATGCAGATGCAAGTCTGTTTTATGCATAGTTTGGAAATGTTTAATTCATATAATCTCTGGTATAAATCTTGGAGCACACAAGAGCCATTATTTAAGAGAAAATTTTCATCATAATTATTTGAAGACTAATAATTTTTTGTGGCATAAAATATTTCAAAGTACTAACACAATTGGAAACACATGTATAATGGAATGCTAACTGTACTCCCAGCAGCTCTGTGGCTTGGAGTATATTTCTGAGTGTCTTTACGGTTCAGTGCCTTTTTCTGTGTACTGAAAAAAAATGAACAGATTTGTCACACAAGGATATTGTAAGTAGTAAATTAATTATTTTCAAATTCAGAGAACTATATGTATTATTTTTAATATTGGTTATTGTGTTAACTAAAAATGTAAGTACTACTAAGTTCATCTGAGATACAGTGAGTATATTATTCACGTAATAGTTGTCTTGGTATGATGGTGGCAGTGATGAAAGCATATAAGTTTAGTCTAATTCTCTTGAGACTGGAGAACTTGGTCTAGTTTTCCTGTGGTCTGTCTCTGCAATTACCTTCCTTTACTTTTTCTTATTTTATTGTATTGTTCTAAAATTGATTTTGGGATAAGTTGGTGACCTTCCAGAAATCATATCAGACTTTTGTGTAATTCCATGTAAAAAATGTTTTTTTGGGGGAAATTAACTTAGCATTAGATTATTTTCTGATTAGTCAAAATCAAGTTCTACCAAAGGCTATAATATACTTTCCATGAGATGTAATGATTTTACAAGAATGAGATCATTCTGATTTTATTTTATGCATCTTAAAATTTTTACTTTTTGTAAACTAAAATGGAAAAATCTTAGCAGGGTAAATAAACTCCTACTATTAGTTTTTTCACTAATTTCCTAGAACTTTCTACTTTCAGATTTTTACAATCATCTACAAAAGTTAACCCAAAAGTGTGTATATTTTCAAGGCTTACTGATTGGCACTGGATAACCAATTGGCAACCTCTTCTCTCAGGAAGGCCACCTCTCCTATTCCCAGCCTTCCTCAGTTGTTTGTAGTTCTTTGTGTAAAATTGAGGGCTTGTGGGTTTTCACAATTCAATTTGTCCTTGTTCAACTCATGCTTAGACCATCATGACAGTGACAATTTGTGGGTGTACCTTTTGACATCACTAGGAGGCACAATCTCACTGCAAGCTTCCTGATCCTCTGGCTCTTCTATTCGTTCTACCCCCTCATCTGCAGTGTTCTCTGAGCCTTAGATGTATCCATTGGTCCTGGGCTCTACAACTCTGTATTTTCATTGGTTTTGATTTTCTGTAGTGGTCTCCATCTGTTGCAAAGAGAAGACTGTACTTATCCATATGTTTAAACCCAATTGCTTACAGATTATTATTAGGGGTTATGCTGCTTTAGTAAATTAATGGTTATAACCTTCTCTTCCAGTAACTATGAACACATTATTACCGAGTAGTTTCCAGAACCAGGCATGGTATCTCTCTTGCTCATCATGTCTTAAGTCCAGTTGGAGAGGTATTAGATACCACAAGGCATGTTTGCCACCATTATACCCTTAGAGTTACCAGGCCATGTTAATCATTGATGGGGTTCCTAGGCATCACAGCTGGATAGGAATGTTGATTTTTCCCCTCATTTGGAAGCTTGTCTGGCATCTTCTGACACCATCAAAGCAAGTCCTCAGAGACGAGGTGTTCAGGTGTGTCCCAGCTCAGGTGTGCCCCTAGTCTCTGAGTGCTGTTGCTGAAATACATGGCATCTTACATACAGGTAGCATTAAACAGATGGAACAGTTTAGATTTAGGAATATATATGTATATAGACATACACATAAGTATATGCATGCTACTATGGTGAAAAAAGAGACTATGCATTTGATGAAGTAGTTAGGTGTACATTGGAGGGTGTGGATAAAAGAAAGGGAAGAGTATAGTTAAATTATAGTATATAAAAAGAAACTTAACCCATCACATTCCCTTACCTCATTGTTTTCATTGCAATACTGCATTTTATTGGATATTTTCTTTATTTACATTTCAAATGTTATCCTCTTTCCCAGTATCTCCCCCAAATTCCCTATCCCATCCTCCCCTCCCCTGCTTCTATGAAGGTGTTCCCCACACCCACCTACCCACTCCTGCCTCCCTGCTCTCAAATTCCCCTCTACTGGGACATCAAGCCTTCACAGGACCAAGGGCCACTCCTCCCACTGATGCCTGACAAGGCCATCCTCTGGTACATATGCAACTAGAGCCGCGGGTCCCTCCATGTGTACTCCTTGGTTGGTGGTTTAGTCCCTGGGAGCACTGGGAGGTCTGATTGGTTAATATTACTGTTCTTCCTACGGGGTTGCAAACTCCTTAAGCTCCATGAGTCCTTTCTTTAATTCCTCCATTGGGGTCTCTGTTGGGACCCCATGCTCAGTTCAATGGTTGGCTGTGCGCATTCCCTCTGTATTTGTCAGGCTCTGACAGAGTCTCTCAGGAGTCAGCTATATCAGGTTCCTGTCAGCATGCACTTCTTGGCATCAGCAATTGTGTCTGTGTTTTGTGACTGTATATGGGTTGGATCCCAGGTGGTGGGGCAGTCTTTGGATGGCCTTACCTTCAGTCTCTGCTCCACACTTTTTCTATGTTGATTCTTAAATGAAAAGAATTTCATTTTAAAAAAGCACTGTTTTCAAAAGATGATAGTTGTTTATGTGTATAAATATATACACATGTACATATTGCAGAAAGTAGAGCTTGGATGAATGAAGAACCTCCACCCCTGTGTTCTTTGGGAAGGCTTATTGTAGTTCCTGCTAGCAGGAATCTGAATAAAACTACTGGCATTATTTCTTGGAGAACAAGGACCTTTTCAAATGAGGCATTCACATGTTGAGCCAGGTGTGGTCCTAGTGGGGACACATTGACATGGTTCAAGTCATTACTTTCACTGCTCCCACACATCCTTTCTCTCAGAATCCTTCTCCAAGCTGAGGCTGGTCCTTGGCAACCTAGAACTCACTTGGTCACAGGAAATGAATATGAGTTGCAGGCTTGGCTCATCCTGTCAACAGGACTTCTTCACAGAGCTCTTGCCTCAGAGTCTCAAAAGAAGTAGCAAAAGATGCTCTTCATTCCTGTCTTTCTTTTATCTTTCCAATTTCAACATTGTCTGTAGCATAACTAACTCATAACTTTAGGTTGTGGGTGTTCAAGGTTAGCTATGAATGTAGCTAAGGACCAAACAAAACAACCTTTTGTGCCATCTCAAAGGTTTGAATACATCTACAAGTAACTGATAATAAATTACACAACCAGCACGTAGGTTTTTTTGTTTGTTTGATTGTTTGTTTTTGTTTTTGTTCTTTGCCAATCATCCCTTCCAGGAATCTACTTTCCCACTCAGAATGAATTATCCCAACAACAAGTAATAATGGCTCTATCCACTATTACAACGTGAAAAACACTGTCAGTAAGAGCATCTTCTTCTTTACCAATCCCCATTTCTGTTTATCCTTCAAAGTCTTAAAATTATAAATCTAGTGTTGTAGGAGTGAATTTCCAATTCTTTTTCAAGAACAATATATGATATAACTAGTACCTTGACATTGACTTATCATTTCACATGGGAAAGTATTTCTCTCATTCCTAATTTTGGAATCCTTTATAATTTTTATTGTTATGCTAGTGTTGAGAAGAGAGGCATGTAATCATTTCTTTCTTACTTGTACATTTTAAGTTTGTAAGACTTTAAGTTACTTTTATTATTTTCTATAGCTAGCTTTTTCTTTAGTTATTTTCTATTCAACCCAATTGTATTGTGTTTTAAAATTTAGGTTTCGTTTAAGTTCCTTGTGGTTATTTGTTAAAATACAATTAACTAATCAGATATATTGATTTTGAAGGTTGTTTCACACATTGTTAATGTCCACTTAAAAATCATCTTTTCTGACCCAATGAGAGAAATAGGATGGTCGACTTTATATCCACATATATCTGGAGGATATCAAATAACTTGTATTTTTTCTACTAGACATCAATAGATACTGTGAGGATTTTAGGTGAAAATTTTTCCTAATAATTGCATGCATCCTCAGAGCTTCATGAGAGATCACTGACATATCTCTCCTCTGCTGTCAATAAAAGGTGAAAAAAGTAATTCTATGACCTTTAGTCATCATAGAGAAATCATTCCCAGGTTTGTGTGGTGTGAGAAATCTTCTCAGAGCACCACAATATAGAACTCTGACACCCCTCAGCTTCTTCTGGCTATGATCTTATTACAAAGATTGTGCGTGCCATCAACTGCCTCTTTCCTTTCAGACAGAAATTTGCCAGAGAAGTGTAGTTTTATCATAGAGAACCCTGACATTTAAGGACAAGTTTAGACAATGATCCCCATTTTATGTAAAAATATTTGGTTGGTGCTTATTCCTTAATAGAAGCCACATTAAAAAAAAAAGACTCATAATTCCAAGTGTATTGCATCTATTAAGCTGGAAATGATGTTAGCTGACTCATGAAGTATTTCATACTGGCCATGAGTTTGAAGCCTTTGTGTACTTTTCAAACATTTGTCATGCTCGTTGGTTGCTGTCCTGTCAGTGTACTCTGCACATTGTAAACAAATGGATGACAGCAAAACAATTAGAAGTTCAGGATGTATTGCTTAGTATAGTGCTTTATTTTCACTCTTCTTTTATTTGTATATATGCAAAAATAAGGATGCAGCCTCTATAATGTGGATCTACTCCATAAATGATGGTAAGTGACAGAATTTTCTTCGCAATGCTACAAATATTATTGCTGTTTTGACTTTAATGCACATTCACCAATTTTTATTTTGACTTGTGTGCTGATGAATGTTGAGATTCTCAATTCATTGTTTGGAGAAATCAGAGCAGAGGTATGGTGTCAGAATTATAAATAAGGAAATAATCATTATCCAATGAGAAAAGTAAGAACTGAGAAGACATGAAACCACTGACATAGTGCATCACTCTGTCCTCATTTCCTTATGCCTACTTGGCTACAAGAATAATTCTGTATTGTCATATTTCTCTCAGACAAATATGCCTAGAGATTTAAATGTCCTTACTGAGTTCCTTACTATACATGCTGAGATGAAGTCTGAGCTGAGATTACTGCACAGACTGATCTCTAAGGGGTTCTTTAGAGCAGCTTAGTCCATAGACTAGTCCCAGACTAATCTGAAGTTGGCATACCCCATTGTGTTCCTTCAGAATCTATCCTACAATTCCACCATTTCTTCTAAAACTCACACTAGTAGGAGTTTCATTTTTCATTGTCTTATTTCTCTTCAAGAAACATGCAGAAAAGTCAGGCTCTATTGTCATTTTGTTTAGGGGATTAAATATATCCTTAAATACCAAAGCCCAAGATATTATTAACTCATTGTACTTATTCAAACATCAGATTCTAAATAAATAGAGAACACATGTCAAGCACTAGTGAGGCATCTGTTGGATTTTTCTTTAGATCTTTATCTTATGGGCTCATTTTAAGATATATTATAAAGTTGTATAATAAATCTGAGGCATTAATGAGACATCTTTATTCTCTCCAACCCTCTTATTAACCATTTATACTGAGTTCACTACTAGGGAGAGGCTATGAAAATAGTGTTAGCTAAAAATAGCACAAAATAGTTTGCTTCTAAAATAAAGAGTTGATGGCTTAAGTCAATGTCCCAAATTTTTAGTGCACAACTGAGGAACCAGATTGTTTTATTTGTTTATTCTCAAACTTTCTTTTATCTCCTACCCGAATCTTCGTGGAGATGAAGCAATCCTGTAGAAGAATATAAATTTTGGACAGATAAGAGAAAGTCAGTAAGTAGTTAAATATGATCACCTTCCTTTCATATCTCATAGAGCCTTTGGCCTAGAATAGTTCTTAGTACAAACAGCAGACCATTCCCTTAGGCTCTAGAAGAGAAAAGCCAGCACCTAGAAAGTTCTGATTTGTGAAAAACCTTATGCTTTTTTTGTTGTTTTTTGTTTTGTTTTGTTTTGTTTTTCAAGATAGAGTTTCTCTGTATAGCTCAGGCTGTCCTGGAACTCACTCTGTAGACCAGGCTGCCCTCAAACTCAGAAATCCGACTGCCTTTGCCTCCCAAGTGCTGGGATTAAAGGTGTGCACCACCACTGCCCAGCAACTTTATGCTTTTTAAAGGGAAGAATTTGTTTGATTTCTTAACATAATTGTGTTTCTATACACATTATTTGTAGAAGAACTCATCTAAGTCTTCTGCTTGTGTTTTGTTGCTGATTATCAATGCTGAGACTGTGCTCATATACAGAAAATACTTTACCACTATCCTTTTCTCAAAGGCTACCCCACATCTCTGTTTTAGTAAAGCTGTCTTTCTTTTCCTTTCCCATTTTCCCAATTTTGTACCCCACCACTTTTTTTCTTTCATTTTGCTTTTTATCTCCTTCTGAGGTATGTGTAATTTCTATGAACTTGATAAGTGGACAGTTATGAACCACAGAATTATGTACAAAATCTATTTAAAATCTATTTGGGAGACAGAATCATAGGAAGATACACAGTGAATTTGGTAAGTGTTGTGTGTAAGTGGTATCTTTTCTACTACAACCATGGAGTTTGTAAATGATTTTATCAGAAGAATCATTTAAGATAAAACCTACAGAATACTAGGAGTTCATCAGAAAAAGGAAGTAGTTGCTTAAGATTGTCTTCCAATGATGACACAGAAAGCCACACATAGGGAGTAGGCTAAACACAGTCAGGAATGCCTGCTGCTGCATGTGATGCTAGGATAAAGAGCACCCTGAGGCAACCACAGAGCTAACCAGTAATGTTGAAGAGGTTAGGTTTTTCCCAAGAGAAGTTAGAGGACTTAATTGATGCACACACTCAGGATAGCTAGGGCTCAAGGAAATGTGGGGGTGGGGGAGGTGGAAGGATTTAGTGTTTCCAGAAAACTACTAAGATTTCCATACAGACTCTCAATAGTGTCCTGAGGAATTTCCTCTTCTAATTATTTGTCAGTCATAAGCACTGAATTATGTAGATGATAAAAAGGTTAAAAAGTTTGGAAGAGATTTTCTAAACTTTCAATTGATTATTAACATTGAAAGAAAGTTTGCTAATTTTTCAGAATAAAACCTATTGAAATTTTATCATCACAGAGGTGAAGAAGTGAGAACAAAACCCCACCATTATCCATTATCTGGGGTAAGCTACTGACATCTCATGGCTGCTGGAGAGGGGGGCTGCTTTTCTTTAATAATGTCACTCCCATTAGGTTGAACACACAGCATGGCAGGCCCCACTTTAGAGATTAGCTGGGCAACATAAGCTCTATGGCTTTAAGAGAATGAAGAAGAAAATCAAAAGTTAGGATGGAGAGTGTGGATTTTGGAGTCACTGAGAAAAAAGGTTTATATATAAACAAAATATACTACATAAAAGTCTCGAAGAAGTAGGGGAAGGGGGTCTCACCTGATTGTCACTCATGGCTATAGGAGTCTGGGATTGTAGTTAGAGATGTGGACCAAAGATGGAACACAGAGGACACAGGGCAGACCTCAGGGATGCTGGCTTGCCAGGAACACAGCAGACAAGTGTTTGGGACTTGGAGAGCTCACCTGTTTGTCCCTGGCAGCCTTAGGCATCTAGAGATTCAGACCTATTAGCCATAAAGTAGGGATAAGCACACTACAATCCACAGACCCAATGAAGGCAAATAACAAAAAGAGCCCAGCTGAATCTTTCTCAGAAGGGGAAGCAAAATAGGTATCAGCAGTGAATAGGAGGGAACTGGGTGTGAGAGGAGTATGGGAAGGTGGGATTAGCCATAGAGAGAATAGCAGAGAGAGAAGGGAAATTGGCATTGGGTGTGGGAGGCAATCTCTAGGACATGCCAGAGACCTAGGATAGGGTGAGGACCCAGGGGTTTTATGGGAATGATTTTAGCTGAGACTTCTAGCAATGGGAGTAACAGATTCTGAAGTGGCCACTTCAGTCAGGACTCTCAGTGGAGGGATAAGGATAACAATGCACCCACAAAACCTTTGACCGAAAATGTGTTTTGCCTACAAGATTTGCAGGGACAGAGATGGAATAGAGACTGAGGGAATGGCCTACCAATGATTGGCCTAAGTTGAGATCTAGCCATTGGACAAGAACTAATCCCTAACACTATTAATGATATACTGTTATGTTTGCCGACAAAAAGCCTAGGATAACTGTGCTTCTGACAGGCTCCACAGAGAAGGTGACTGAAACAGATGCAGAGACCAAAAGCCAAAAATTTGAGCTTAGGAAGTCTTATGTAATAGTTGGGGGTCAGAGGATTGAGGGCCCCAGAGGGGATAGGAACTCTACAGGAAGACCAAAAGAGTCAACTAACCTGGACCTTTGTGAGCTCTCAGAGACTGAACCACCAACAAAAGAACAAGCAAGGACTGGACCTAGTTCCTTCCCCCATCTCCCACACATATGAAGCAGATGTGCAGTTTGATCTTTGTGTGGGACCCCCAACAACTGGAGCTGGGGTTGTCCCTGCATCTGTTGCTTGCCTCTGGATCCCATTTCTCTAACTGGGTTTTCTATAACCTTGTATAGTCTCAGTGGGAGAGGATGTGCCTAGTCCTACAGTGACTTGGTATGCCAGGGTGGAGTGATATCTTGAGGGAGCTTCCCCTTTCTCATAGGAGAAGGGGAAGGGGGAGGAGCTAAGTGAGTGAGGACTTGGAGGAAGAGGTTGATATTGGGATGAAAACTGAATAAATAGATACATCAGAAAAAATTCTTTTTTTAATTCTTAAAGACATAATAATAGCTTCTTCTACTTTTTGTGAGATTACCACTCTTTTGTCAATTAATTGTTGAGGAAAATTAGGATTTACATCTCTCTTGAGAATATTAAACAGAGACTTAAATTTTTTTTGTGGAGAGCTTAAAATAAGATCTTAGCCAATTAGCATCTCCTACAAACTTTTGAAAATAATTTAAAATAAGTAAACTCTCTCTCTCTCTTTTTAGACACTTTATCTGTGTTTTTTAATTGGATATATGTATTTACCTTTCAATGTTATCTCCTCTCCCATTCTCCTCCAAAACCCCTTATCCCATACCCCTCCTCCTATTTTTATGAGGGTGTGCTCCAAACAACCTCCCAGTCCCATCTCCCTGCTCTTGAATTCCCAAACACTAGGGGATCCAAACTTTTGGGGACCATGGCCCTCCCCTTCCGGTCACCCTTAATTACCTATACAGGTGGAGACATGAGTCCCTCCCTTTGTGCACTCTGGCTGGTGGTTTAGACTTTGGGAGCTCTGGTTGAAAGTTTGTTACTCCTTCTAGAAAGGATCGAAGCATCCACACTTTGGTCTTCCTTCTTCTTCTTGAGTTTTATGTGGTCTATACATTTTGTCTTAGATATTGTGAGCTTTTGGGCTAATATCCACTTATCAGTGAATGCATACCATGTATGTTCTTTTGAGAATGGGTCACCTCACTCAAGATGATATTTTCCAGCTCCATCCATTTGCCTAAGAATTTCATGAACTCATTGTTTTTAATAGCTGAGTAGTACTCCATTGTATAAATGTACCACATTTTCTGCATCCATTCTTCTGTTGAAGGGCATCTTGGTTCTATCCAACTTCTGGCTATTATAAATAAGTCTGCTATGAACATAGTGGAGCATGTGTCCCTGTTGTACGTTGAAACATCTTTTGGGTATACTTAGAGATTGGAGGAGATGTCAGGGGCAGCCCTGCTTACACACTTAAGGCCTAAAATCAGCCATAGGCCTAAAATCAGCAATAGGCCTGTCATACATGTATACTAACACCAAGTCTTGGGTCTCAGTGGAAAAACATTGAAACAGATGGCTATAAGCTATTGTAAACAGGCAGATTTTGTGGAAATTTACCAGCCTGAGTAGTCATAGACCTTGTAAATAGGTAACCTTGGCAGACAATACCAACTTAGATAAGGACAAGTGAGTCATAGGCAGAGTCATAGTGACTTGTCCCCTGAACCTTCACCCAGCCGATACCTGGTTCTGAAAGATATCTGTATTCCCCCTCAATACCCACACTCCAGTGTCATTCCCTTCCCCACATCCTGACTTTCTGTGTTTATAACCCCTGTGTGAATGAATTACGATTTGAAAAAAGTAAATTATTTTAAAAAAGAAATAATAAAATATTATTTATAATTAAAGTTTTAAAAATCTCTGGCAGTCCAGGCAAAATAATTACTGAAGTACTGTGTGTTTGTGTTGGAGAATGGAGGAGGGTATATAAACATGGGTTAATCTTCAATGTCTTCTTTACTCTTCTTCCTCTATCTTTTCTGCTAATTCTCTCAGTGAACTCATGTTGAGCTAAAGTGGGGTGTACTGCACTTGCCCTGTCCCTGGGTTCGGGCTGCTCAAGGAGGAGGGCTGGCCACGGGAAGTTAGACTGCTGCACCTGGAATGAATTGGGCCATGGGAAGCTGCAGGACCCTGCTCAGGGCATGAGGGAGTGCAGTTTGAGGTCCCTGGGGATTGCTGGAGTTGGTTCAGAGGTTCCTGGGCCTGCGAAAAGGCCAGGGATTGACTAGTTCTCAGGCTTTTGGGCACTGAGGCACCACAGGGAGCCGCAGAAAGGCAGAGAACAAATTGGGGGCCACAGGCTGAATTGGCCATGGCCAAAGGGGAAAGGGGGAGAGAAGCTCCAGCTGCATCCCTCGGGGATGAGAGTCCTTGTTTTTTTCACTGAACTTGGCTTGGCTCAGGCTAGTTGTCCATGTGGCTGAGAATGTAGAGAGGTCTTCTGTGGAAGATTAAGCGTAGGCTCTGTAGTCGAAGGTCTGTTCCATTGTTCCCCACATCAGATCCCGATAAAAAGAAGCAGTCCATGGTTTTAAGATGTTTATTGTCATGGAGGAAAATAGATGAGTAAAAATCGTACCCTAATGTCTCAGGGCAGGCCTGAGATTAAATACCTTTTGCAAGGAGGAGTGTCTGGGAACGAAAGTTTAATTGACTACAACCCTCTGGCCTTTAGATACCTCATTTATATGGACATCTGTCTCCTGTCAGGAGTCTAGAGTCTGGAGGCATAGTGAAATGACTGCCATCCAGATCACCTGGATTCTAGCCTGTGCTAGACCAGAAACCAGGCTGCCTTTCAAGGTCTGACAAACCCATTGCTCACCAATTCAGCTAGACTTGCTCTCCAGCAACATTCGGGAATCCACATCTCCAAGGCCTGAGGTTACAGACTTGCCCCCATGTGTCCTTTGTGCTGGAGTCACAAACTTGTACATCTGTGTTTGGCTTTTACTTGGGTGCTGGAGATTTAATTTTCATCCTCATTTTTTTAGCAAGCTCTTTACTCACAGAGCCATTTTTCCAGCTCCTGCATCCTGCTTTTAACATTTCAGATAGAAGTCTCTGAAAGCACAGGTTTTGACACCTATCTCCAAATTAGTGGCACGTATTTATGTGGCTTTTTCTGTCCTCCACTATACTTCCCTGGTCACATGTCTGCTTTTGTGCGAACACTTTTCTGTCTTTCCATGCCTCTGTAGCATACTTTGAAGGGAAGTAAGATGATTATGTCTTAGGAATCTCCTTAGGACTGCGTTGGTCATTTGTGTTTCTATACAGATTTTACAATTGTTTATTCTCAATTTTCTCAATTTTATTCTCAGAAAATTTATCATTGGCATAAACTATTGATTTTTGTAATTCTCTTTGCATCCTGCACACTTGTAAAGCTGTTCTCATACCACACATTTTTTCTGGTGGAATCTAAAGGGTTGTTGCAGCACAGAATCATTTCATCTACCACTAGAGATAGCTTAAGTTTTTGTTTCCAATTTTAGTTGCTTTAGTAACTTCACATTTTCTTATTGCTCTAAGACTTTCATGGGAATGGAATATTAGTAGAGGGCATGGGCACCTTTGCCTCCTTTGTCTCATTCCAGGTTTTAAGAAAATGTGCTCAATTTTGTTTTCTATTTTGTATAATACCAGATGTTAAAATTGCTATATATACCTTATATTATATTGACATATTCTCTGTCTATCCCTAGTTTCTTCAATGATTTTTATCATGTAGATGTGTTGAATTTTGTCAAATGCCTTTTTTTTTAATCTATTAAGGCAATCATATCACTCCTGCCTTTTAAGTCTATTTTCATGGTCATTACATTTATTTATTTGCATATTCTAAATCAGTCTCTATCTTCCTAACACAATTGTGTGTGTATGTACATGTGTGTGTAATTTATTATGTATATATTTGCTAGTTTGAGTGTACATTTCAGATGTACTGCTGCATGTTTATGTTTGTATAAAATACGTCTTTCCATGAGCATTCTCAACTTACCCTCCTCCCTCCCTCCCTCCCTCCCTCCCTCCCTCTCTCTCTCTCTCTCTCTCTTTCTTTTTTTTCTTTCTTGTGACAATACTCTTAGATAGTTGGAAACTCACGAAGAGTTATAATGGTTGGTCAATATGATGGTTTGAATGAAAAATGCACCCTACTCTATATCCCCATAGGAAGTGGCACTATCAGGAAATGTGACCTTTGTGGAGTAGGTGTGGCTTTTTTGGAGGATGCGAGCCACAAGAATGTGGACTTTGAGGTCTCAGAAAATCAAGATAGTTCTCTTATTGTTACTTGCCAATCCTTTAGCTCCTTTTCCAGCACCATGTCTGCCTGCCTGCCACCATGCTTCCTGACATGAGGATAATGAATTAAACCTCTGAAACTGTAAACCAGTTCAAACTAAATGCTTTCCTCTATAAGAGTCGCTGTGGTGCTGATAGTGCTACAAGGTGCTGATGCTATCTCATCACAGCAATAGAATAGTGAATAAGGCAGCCAAGGGGCTCTGGGTGTCTCCAGTAATGCTGGTCATGAGGTTCACTCAAGCACCACCTTGGCTTTATAGGTAGGTTCCAAGAACTGAATGTAGAATCTCATTGTGTTCATCAACATCAACCATCCCCTTCGACCCAGTTCATACTATCTTGAATTTGGCTTGCAAATATTTTGTTGAAACATTTTGCTCCTGAATGCACCAGGGAGAGTGAATTGTAGTAGAATTATCTTGAATTTGTTTGTCTGTTATTGTTTTATTTTTATCTGTCTTTTACCTAAAGTGAATTGGTTTGTATACTGTAGCGGTGCCTTATCTTTGTGTATTTTGTTGAATGATTTGAGAACCATTGGTGTTAGATCTTTCTTAGAGGGTTGGAAGAATTCACCAGGAAACCTGTCAGCACTTAGTCTTTCTTTGTGGGGAGACTTCTTTTTATTGCTTCAGTCTCATTGCTTATTATGTTTCTGTTCAAATTGTTTATACATTTGATTTAATTTTGGTTGGTCATATGAGTTGGCTACATTGGGGAAAAAAGACATTTACTCAGTAAAAGATGCTAGAAAAACCAAGACTTCTACCTGCAAGGGAAAGAAATTTGATCTGTGTCCTCATCCTGTACAAAAAACCTTGATTTAAACCTGAAATGTTGGAACAGCTAAAGGAAATCACAGAGAAACCCTTTAGAACACAAAGAGAAACAACAAGAGAATATTTTAATAGAACCAAATAGGGCAAGGCTTGACACGTGGTATCACATGAGGTTAAGGAGCTTCTGCCAAGCAAAAGGAATTTTTAACACAATGAGCAGATAGCATGCAGAATGGGAGAAAATCTTCACCAGATTCATTTAGACAACAGAAGTAATGAAACTGAAGCCCCATAAACAGATCTATGAACTGAACCCATACTTGTCAAAAGAAGAGATAGATGTCAAATTTTCTTTTTAAATGTTCAATACCCTTAGATATTCAGGAAATGCTAAGTGAACTACATTGGATTTTTATCTTATATCAGTCAGAAGAATATTAATCAAGAAAACATGATAATTGCTGCCATAGAAAAAGAGTAAAGATGGATGGAGCCTTATTCACTTCAGGTAGGATGGAAAACTTACACAAACACCAATGAAATCAAAGTGGAATTTTCTCAAAAAGCTTTAAATAGAACTATCATCATATGACACAATTTTTGGTCGTATGTCCAAAGGCTTTTGTTTCTGTCACATATATAAATAAATAAATACCCTGTTTATTGCTGGTTTGTTCATAATAAGTGGGAGATGAAAGTAGCTTATATTTTCCTCACTGAATGGATAGATAATGAAAGTGTGGCACATATACACAGTAAGATTTTATTGAGTCAAAAAGAAAACAGAATATGAAAACTGAAAAAAGTGAAAAACATTATATAAAAGGTTATCTGGTTCAGAAAGGCTAAGATAAAATATAGTTATGCATGTAAATATGTAACAACAATTAATGAAAAGTAAATACAATGATTTGAAAGAGAACAAAAGAAGGTATATGAGAATGTGAGAAATTATGTGATTACACTATAATTTAAAAATTAAAAGACAAAATTAAAGCAATTTAAATATCTTCTGATGGTTCTCAAGTGTGTGCCCTACATTCTAATTTAAGATAAAATATGTATTTTTGAGGGGAGTCAGTTTGGATAGAGACCAGGAACCTAGAAAAAGGATCATAGATTTTGAAGGGTCCTGAGAGAGGGATGGAATACATGTGGTATGAAGGGAGAAAGGGAAATACTGTGGACAGTAGGGCACAGTGTGAGTGGGCATCAGGAAAACTATGTATAAAAGCACCATAATTAAATATGTTACTTTATGTGATAAGTACAAATTAAAATATGTTACATAGACACATTAGATATAAATAATACAAATCTGAATTCACTATCTGATGATAATCTCTGAAAGTTCATTTATATATTTCAGGGAAAAGAAGACAGATCCAATGATCTAATTCAAAATGTGCTGTTAGTTCCTGTGTGAATGTTCAATTGGGTTCCTAGCATGAGGTTGTACTTTATACATGAGTTTTTGAATAATGATGTTTACCTTTTTCTAAATACAAAGTATTAAATTCAATATTTGTTTTCTCTCTTTCTTATATCAATTATAAATGTGTTTATGATTAAGAAAATAATGTATTAATAACTTAGCTTGTTAAAGAGCTCTTTAAAAGCATATTTTAATTTTCTTCTTTCAGAACATTAGAACACTCTTATAATTATTCAATTCCTAACTGCCAAAATGCTTTTTTTAATGGTTATAAAAAAGTTTACTTCCTAATCTATTCATATTCATTCCATTGTGTGGGAAAGTGTACTAGAAAAGGAGGTGGAATTTAAATACTAAACTTGATTTTACATGATAATGTCTTTTCTGTCACTGCTTTTGCCTCAGTTACTTTTTCCCCTGCATGCCTTCACTTTTGTCTTGAGACAGGCAAGCCTCTGTGTCCTGCTTCTTGATTGTCCCTACGTCATGAGGCAGGGAGGAAATTGCTCTGGACTGAAACATAAATGGCATTTTCCTACCCTTTTCTTACACTCACTTCTATTGACTGCTGATGCCTTAGAGCGCATCATTGGTAAGTGTAACTGTGCTGCAACAATTTTCACTGCTGTGTTTAGTTATTTACTCTGTTTTCCAGATAGGGTTAAAGATGCTGGGCAAAAGCACTTGCATTCCATGCATCATTCTTCCATCTATTGAAAAAAATACATCACATGCTTTCTAAAGCACAATGCTTTAATGCTAAGCTTTTAACCAAAGTGTGTTCTTTTGTCTTTGCAGCTTTTCAGAATGTGTTCCAGGGCCCCATGCTGCTTTCCTCTCTCCACTCCTCTTTTAATGAGCAGAGGTCAATGCCCGCTTCAGCTGCTGGGCTGTGCTCTCCTTGGCTCACCCTGAACCTGACTGCTTTTGAGTTCTTTTCTCAGATCTTCAGCAGACCTACTGATGTGCACATAGTAGAACTACAAGGCAGAGAGGCCTGGGCTTATGTATTTGCAGCCCAGTTCTCTGATGATGCAGAGCTGAATATCCACCTGGAAGATGTGTTGCTAGTCATTGCTTTCTTGTTAACTGGTGATCAAGCCCCACAAATGGCAAAGGCATTTTCTAGCCTTTTATACTGCTTGTTTATATTTTGGGGTGCAATGTATATTTTTCTATCTGACACAGACTTTTGATCTGTGACTCTACTGAGGAATGAAATCCACAGAGGACACAAATAAAGAGGAAAATAATTAGAGAGCAGTGCAGATCACCTGACAGATTGTCTCCACAGCACAGAAAATCTAACACACATGAGTAGGGTGACAGTAGTGTAGATAGAGAACACTAAAGTCTGTGGTTCTCTTATCCATCTACACTTGTACCCAAAGGAAAACTTCATTACTTCAAGACATTTTATTTACACACGTAACTATAGTTTTTTCATCAAAATGTCAAGATTAGGATACAAGACAAGTTGTACAGGCTGAATATCAATATCTTTACTTACTAGTTACCTCAAATAATTTTCATTGCATTTTGATGTTAATACACCCTAAAAATGACTATGATGTTAATTAGCAATGGCCTCTACTATGCCTATAATTAAGACATCTCTTGGGAAATAACTCTAAACAATGTTTATCTAAAACTTTTTTATTTAAGTTTTATACCTGGTAGCTACCTCCCTTGTGTTCATGCTAGGGTTAAGGGTGACCTTAAAACAATAGCTCTTATGTGTAAATGTTTTCATAATTTTTTTTTAGATTGAATGACTGAATGATCCAATCTCTCATTAGCCTTATCACCCCCAGCCACCTTGCCTGTACTTTATGTGTTTCAGGCTCATCTGATTGTTTACCTGTTTTCCCCTCTGTACCTTGAAGATGATAGTGAGATCTCTTGATTAGCTTCTCGCATATAAAATGTGGGAACTTTAAGACATGGTACACATAAGACAGGTTAAGTTCAAGTTAGTTTAGTTATTACATCACCAAATATTTAAATAAAATAAATTAAATATCATTTTCCTGAAAACATATCAAACATATTTTGACTATTTCTTTTTCAGAATAATAAGCATGTACTAAATGGTCTGATAATGTTTATAGAAGCATACTTACAATATTATTCAAGAGTTATTTATGTAGATATATTTTAAACACCATCACTGTAGTCAGGCTAGGTAACTTCTATTCTCTTACAATATTGTGCATTTTATATGCATTTTAATATTTAAAACTACATTCTGTAGTGATGATTGAACCCAAATTCTTGTATATATTAGTCACAGGCTCTACTGTTAAGCTAAGAATCCAGTCCTATTGAAAACCTTATTATGAAGTAGGGGTCTCCCTGAGTTGGCCTGCTACTTCTGATCTTCCTCCTTCTAGAATAGCTAGAACTAGAGGTACACACATCTAGTCCTGTAATGCTTTTTATTGGTTCTCAGTGACCTCTGAAACATGTTAAGTGCAGAGAATGAAATACCTGAAGCTATCATTGGGTAACTTTCCAAAGCTAACAACCTGTACATATTGTGGCCATTAAATGTCACAAGAACACTGAGCCAAGAAATTTGCTTTTCTTATCTTCAACTTTAGGAATATTAGTGTCTGGAAATTGGTGATATTAGAATATTAGAAATTTAGAAATATCTGCTTTAAAAAGGTATTGAGTGAAAAAAGCTAAGATATAGGTATAATCGTTTTTGTTTCTGAACTAATATTACTTCTATTGTGTCGTGATAGCTTTCTCTTCAAATAGTAAATACAGGTTTCTCATCTGTGCTCTATGCTAGGTAGCACTTGACAATATTGACAGTGACCAAACGCTGTTGCTCTTTCCTGGTTGTTCATAATGACAGAGAATGATAAATATACCTTCTGGGTTGCTAATTTTGATATAAGGACAGAAGACAAATAAACATTACCTAGACTAAAAGAATGTAGTAGTCCCCATTTAACTAATGACAGTCTGTAAGTGTAATTTGTAGGAAGGCAGAATTATATGCAGATGTAAATGATCAATTTGCATAATGAAGCTTGTGAAAATGCATTATTTGTCACAGTCACCAATTTAGACATCCAAGAAAGAGCATGTTGTTTCTCTATAAAAGACATATATATTAATGGAGATAGAACACTAGAAATCAAAGGCTCACAGGAAAGTTGACATGGAGAATGAATCTATGATTATTCTCATTCAATACGAGCATAGAATAAAGTCTGGTGTGGAGGGAGAGGACAACGACTCACATGTTTAATAACTGTAGGTTTAATGTTTTTGAGCACCGCATAAAGTTTATCTTTGTATTATTCAAATGCTGATTTCTGTGCTTCCATATCTGGTTATATTCTGAACGTTGTAAGGCTTATTCCAAGAATCTCCTGTTTCAATGTTTTGTAAACATTGCTCCCCAATTATTTCCTGATTGGTAAAGAGCTAATCAGCCAATGACTGATCAGAGGAAAGAATAGGGCTAAGACTTCCACTACCAGCTTGAAACAGAAAGGGGAAGGCAGGGGATAGGGGGAGGAAAAGATGATTCTCAGGAGGAGAAGGTACAGGAGCCAGGAAGAGAACACACTCTGAGCAGAGAGAGCCACATCAATACTAAAATGCAAATATCTCAGGGATTTGGGCTAGAAAATAGCTAGATTATTTTAGAGGATTAGAATAGACTAATATCTGCTCATTTATTGATCCATAAAGCTTATTAAATAATTCTGATAGTCTCTGTCTCATTTATTTGGGAACTAGCTGGAATAAACAAACAACAACAACAACAACAAAAATGACTGTTTTTACAATTGCACTAATAAATAATATCTAGTCAAAGACTACTTCAGAATTATCATCTGAAAGTTCAGCAAAGAATGTGAAGGCTCCACCCTTGGACAACTGCTGTCCTAAAGAGTAAGAATAGAAAGTGTGCAACATGCAGTGGAGATGATGTGTTGTGAGATGCCAGAGAATAAAGGAGGTGTTTGCTTATTTTATCTACAAATGTAATAATAGGAGTTGCTTCTTGAGTTTGCATTATGATGCTTTCATGGTCACAGAGGATTATACAAATAATTTCACAAGTTCACATTACTTGGTTTCCTTTTTTTACCTTTGTAGAAGACTATCCAGAAGTTAAGTTTGGTTGCATCTGGAGGAAAATCACATCATATGCAGGGAGTTTTGTTTTGAGGATTTAAAAACTCAAGGATGACATTATGTGTGACATGCCTCAAATCTCCCTCCACTAAGAAGAAAATTTACTGAAATTTGTTAGATAAATTTACAAAAATCTGCCTCAAAAATAAATGAAATAAATGTACCACTTTTTTTAATCCATTTTTCAGTTGCTTCCAGTTTCTGTCTGTTATGAATGAAATGTCTGTGAATATTACTCAGCTGTTAAAACTACAACAGCATAAAACTTGCAGGCAAATGTGTGGAACTAGAAAAAACTCACCCTGAATGAGGTAATCCCAAAACCCAAACATGAGAGAAGTCTGGCATAGTCACCATCAGAGAGGCTCCATCTAGCAACTAATTAAAACAGATGAAGAAACACAAGCAAACATTAGACACAATTCAATGAGTCCTAGTAAAGGGAGAAAGGACTGTAGGAGCCAGAAGGGTCAAGGACATCACAAGAAAACCTACAGAACCTACAAATGTGAACTTATAGGATCTCAGTGAGACAGAACTGACAATCAGTGAGTAAGCATGGGTCTAACCTAGGCCTCCTGAATATATGTTACAGTTGTGTAGCTTAGTGTTTCTGTGGGATTCCTAACAGAAAGAGTGGGGACTGTTTCTGACAGTTTTGATTGCTTTAGGGGCCCTTGCCTTTTTCTGGGCTGCCTTACTTAGCTTTTATTTGAGGAGAGGTTCCCAGTCCAATGGAAACTTGATATTCCATGTTTGGTTTATATCCCTCAGAGGCCAGACTTTTTCTGAAAGGAAAGGAGGAAAAGTGAATAGATTTGGGATACGGGGAGATGGGAAGGGAGAAACTAGGAGAAGAGAAGAGATGGTATGTAACATATGAGAAAATAAATTTGATGAAAGAAAATCCCATTCATCCAAAAGTAAAAACAATAAAGATATAGATAAAATAGAATACAAGTGAGGGATGGGAGCCTGTGTCTACTGATCTTTTTAGCTCTAGGACCCTACTTGGTGTAGACCTAAGCAGGCCCTGTGCATACTGCTTCAGTCCTTGCTCATTCATATGAGCTTTAGTCATGTTGATTTAGAGGGTCCTGTTTTCTTGGTGCCTCCCCATCCTATCCCTCCTGGGTCTTCTACACTGTCTTTCCCCCTTTAATTAACATTTTCCTGAGTCCTGAGTGGAGGGAATTTGTAGAAATATTCTACTTAGGGATTTGTTCTAAAATCTCACGTTATTTGAATAATGTCTGGCTGTGGGTCTCTGTATTTGTTCCAGAAGCTTTTCTGATAACGACTGAGAAAACACTGACTATAACTATAGCAGAATGTAATTAGGAGTCATTTTATTGCTTTTTTTAAAATAATAAGGCCATTAGTACTTGATTTTATCTTAAGGACCTTGGCTAGTTTGTCTTTGCTTCTTGGCCACCTAAACAGTGTTGGGTATAGATTCCATGTCATGGAGTGAGCCTTAAAATCAAAATAATACTAGTTGGTTACTCCACATTTATGACAATTGCACTAGCAAATATTGTAGGCAAGACACCATTGTCTATCAACAAGTTTGTGGCTTGGATGATGCTTCTATTTTGATAGTATGCAGAGTAACTTCCTAACCCAAAGATGCTAAAACATAGAGGTGAAGTTCTATATAGGAACCAGCTCTATCTATCCACATTCAGTGAATTATGTAGGTCTCATCTTATGCAATAGAACCTTGTTGTAGGTTTGTGGATAGGAACCTATTGTCTTGGAAATAGCTTGAGTTGTTGTTTGGAATTTTCAGGGGACCTCTTTGCACAACAACTCAAATAGATATAATCCAACATCAGAACTGAAAGTTTCATATATATGTATATGCTACATTAGGTTTCTATACTGCTGTTCCTTAAATGTTTTCCTATTCCAGAACTACGATTCATTCGTAACTGTCTATTCTACAATATTTTCCTTTTTCGGCCATTTGACTCTCCTCATTTTAGAATTCTCTGTTTAGCTGGGCAGTGGTGGCGCACGCTTTCATCCCAGCACTTGGGAGGCAGAGGCAGGCAGATTTCGGAGTTCGAGGCCAGCCTGGTCTACAGAGTGATCTCCAGGACAACCAGGGCAAGACAGAGAAACCCTGTCTCGAAGAAACAAAAAAAACCAACAAAACAAAACAAAACAACAACAAGAAAAGAATTCTCTGTTTAAATCTGTATTTGGAGAGGATCCCTGCAGATATGCAAGCAGGTAAGGCAGGTAAGTAAATTGCACCATGAAGAAATAAGAATGAAAACCCAGTGCAGATTGAGTTCATCACCAGGGAACAAACTTTGAGGAGTCTAGTGTCAGGCAGTTCATTGTCAGCATATTTAAAACACAGTACATTTTGGGAAACAGTTTCTAAGCAGTGGAATCAATCCAGTCCCAAGTGTACAGCAAATCTTGTGTGACTACATAGAAACAATTTCACAAAGTCATGTTACCATGAGGATGGATTCTATAGTTAAAAGGCATAGACTAGTGTGGTCTGTGTCCAATAGCATAGAGATCATTAGGCCATAAAACAAATGTGACCCCCCCCCCCCCAAGGTAAGTAATAGTCTAGAGAGAGAGGAGTCTGAGATAATCATGCTGGGAAATTTAAATGAGGTCTCTCTCTCTCTTCACACAGTCAAAAGGTTACCAAGTGGTTAATAAGCTCTACTCTCAGCTTTCTGAAATGCAAGTATTTGATTTTATCTTCTCCATTGAAGAGACACTCTTATACGATTAACATTCCAGATATTCTTAAATTGGGGCTATTTGATTTTCTCATATTTAATTGTTCTTTCCTTCCTTCCTTCCTTCCTTCCTTCCTTCCTTCCTTCCTTCCTTC
>NW_021604702.1:1797749-1876980 GCF_004785775.1 Grammomys surdaster | reverse complement strand
TTCCTTCCTTCCTTCCTTCCTTCCTTCCTTCCTTCCTTCCTTCCTTCCTTCCTTCCTTCCTTCCTTCCTTCCTTCCTTTCTGTCTTTGTTTCCTTCTTTCTCTTCATTTAGACATGTAAATTGTGAAAAAACAAAACAAATACCCTAAAACCCCTCTTCTACTTTGTAGTCTGCCACTTGGTACAAATGATGGTGTCCTTTGTTGGATAGTATCTTTTCAGTTTCATGAGATCACATTTATTAAGTGTTGATCTTAGGGCCTATCAATTGTGTTCTGTACACAATTGTATTTCTTTATGCCAATTATTTCAAGATTACTCACTACTTTGTCTTCTATCTGGTCCAGTGAAACTGTTTTTATGTTGAAGTCTTTGTTGAGTTTTATGGAGGGCAATAAGAATGGATTCATTAGGATTCTTGAACATGTATCCATTTACTAAATATTGTATTTTCTTTTTTTTATAAGTGTGTATTCTTGACTTTTTTCTTTTCATTTCTTTTTTTATCAGAAATCAAGTGTCCATAGCTGGGTAGTTTCATATCTCCCCCATCTTCCATTCAATACCACTGACTGTGGTGCTCAATGATCCAGAGGGATAACATAGTAAAACAAAACATGTCTGGTTTTACGCCAGTAACATACCTTTTTTTTTTTAAATTACCTAAGATCTGTAGTACAACTTGAATCAGGGATGATAATACTTCTAGTTATTCTTTTGGTATTTATCATTACCCTTAACTATCCTGGGTTTTTATGTTTCCATATAAAGTTAAAAACTTTCCTTTTAAGAAATGTGAAAAATTCTGTTGGAATTTTGATGAGAATTGTACTGAATTTCTAGATAGCTTTTGGTAGGTTGTGACTTTTACTATGTTACCCCTCTGGATCATTGAGTATGAGAGACTTTTTCATATTCTTATATATTCTACAGTTTCCTGTTTAGTGTCATAAAGTTTTAATCATATATCACATTAACTTGCTTAGAGTTATACTGTTATTTTATATCATTTGGGGATATTGTGAAGAGTATTTTTTTATCACTTAATTAGTCTTTTGCCTATAGGAAAGCTATTGATTTTTATGAGTTAATTTTTAGTCCATCCATTTATCAAACTGTTTATCAGCTGTAAAAATTTTAGGTGGAACTTTTAGAGTCACATATGTATACCACCATATCATCTACAAATAAAGATACTCTCTTGACTGTCTTCTTTCCAATTTTTATGTTTTTGATCCCATTTGTTTTCTTATTGCTTTAGTTAAGACTCTAAGTTATATATTGAATAGGTGTGGAGATAGTGGACAGCACTGTCTTGTTCCTGATTTTAGTGGAAATAGATTGAGTTCTTCTATTTAAGTTTATGTTGGCTCTGTTCTTCTGTAAACTTCTTCTGTTATGTTACAGTATGTCCCTTTTATCCCTAACCTCTCCAGGAGTTTTATTATAAAAGGCTATTAGATTATGTTAAAGGCCTTTTCTGCATCTAATGAAAAGATCATGTGGATTTTTTTATTTTAGTTTGTTTATATGTTGGATTATATTTATTGAATTGTGTATGATGGATCATGTCTGCATCTCTGGGATAAAGCCTACTTGATTATGGAAGATGATGATTTTGATGTGTTTTTGGATTTAGTTTTCAAGTATTTTTGACAACTTTATTTGAATCTATGTTTAAAAACGAATGGACTGTAATCCTCTTTTTTGTTGAGTCTAGGTATCAGGGTAATTCTGGTCTCTAAAATGGATTGACAATGTTCCTTTTGTTTCTGGTAGTATACTATGCTAAAACCATCTAGAGAGTTTTGTGTGTGTGTGTGTGTGTGTGTGTGTGTGTGTTTTGTTTTGATTGGGAGATGTTTAGTTCTATTTTACCATGATTTATATATCTGTTTTTAAATATGTATATTATCTTAATTTAATTATGGTAACTTGAATTTATTGAGAAAATTATCTATTTTCTGGAGTTTCCAATTTAGCAAAGTTCTGGCTCTTAAAGTCTGACCTAATAGTTCTCTGCATTTCCTAGGTGTCTGTTGTTTTGTCTCCCTTTTCATTTCTGATGTTGTTAATTTCGTTAAGGGCTTGTTAATCCCGTTGGTTCATTTCATTGTTTTTTTTTTAAATTCGTTTTACTGATGACAATCTCAAGTTTGATTATTTCTCATCATGTATTCCTTTGGGAGACACTTTTATTTTAGATAGTGTTCAAGAGTGCTGTGAAGTTACTAATATTAGGTCTTTTCAAATATTTATTTTTATAATTATTTTTTAAGAATTATTTATTTTATATATATGAATACATTGTAGTGGTCTTTAGACACACCAGAAGAGGACATTAGATTCTATTATGTTGGTTGTGAGCCACAATGTGATTGCTGGGAATTGAACTCAGGACCTCTGGAAGAACAGTCAGTGTTCTTATCTGGTGAGACATCTTTCTCTACCTATTAATAGTTTTTTAATATAGGGATTTAGTGGTATGAATTTGCTTCTTAAACCCAATACCTTATGAAAATCTCATAAGATTTGGTATGCTATGTGCTCATTTCCATTCTATTCAAGGAAGCATTTAATTTCTTTATTAATTTATGTTTTGATTCCATTCTTAATCAAAGTGAGTTATTTACTTTCCATCACTTTGTAAGGTTTAGATTGCTTCTGTTGTTTTTGATATCCAGCATTAATCTGACATGCAGGGTGTTTTCTTGAGTTTCCTGTATCTGTTGAGACTTGCCTTGTATATGAATATGTGATCAATATTGGAGAAAGTTGAAGTGGAAGCTCCTGGATATATCAGGAGATTCTCATTATCAGCTAAGACAGATTCACATGGTGTTTCCTAATGCATAAACAGTGAGAGGACACATAATCTTTGGAGAAATTATCTAATTCTTTTTTTTTCCTGAGTTTGGTGATCCTCTTTAGATTGGAGTTTTCCTTCTAGTGTCTTCTGTAGGCCTGTCTTTATTGACATGTACACTTTTCTTCCTTTCTTTCTTTCTTTCTTTCTTTCTTTCTTTCTTTCTTTCTTTCTTTCTTTCTTTCTTCCTTTCTTCCTTTCTTCCTTTCTTCCTTTCTTCCTTTCTTCCTTTCTTCCTTTCTTCCTTTCTTCCTTTCTTCCTTTCTTCCTTTCTTCCTTTCTCTCTCTCTCTCTTTCTCTCTCTTTCTTTCTTTCTTTCTTTCTTTCTTTCTTTCTTTCTTTCTTTCTTCCTTTCTTTCTCTGTCTCTTTCTCTGTCTCTCTCTATATCTCTCTCTATCTCTCTCTGTGTCTCTCTCTCTGTCTCTTTCTCTCTGTCTCTCTCTTTCTTTCTCTCTGTCTCTCTCTGTGTCTCTGTCTCTCTCTCTGTCTCTCTCTCTGTCTCTCTCTCTCTCTCTCTCTCCCATCCTGTATGTATGTATGTATGTATGTATGTATGTATGTATGTATGTATGCAATACACTCCAGATTTTATTCCTCTCCTGGTCCACCCTCCCACTGTTCCACATCCTGTATCTCCTCCCCGCCCCCAGTCTCAATGAGGATGTCCCCACCCTCCACCCAACCAGATCTCAAAACTCCCAAGGGCCTCCAGTCTCTTGAGGGTTAGGTGCATTTTCTCTGACTGAAACCAGACCCGTTAGTCCTCTGCTGTTTATGTGTTGGGGGCCTCATATCAGCATGTGTATGCTGTCTAGTTGGTGTTTCAGTGTCTGAGAGATCTATGGGGTCTAGATTAATTGAGACTGCTGGTCCTCCTACAGATTTTTCTTTCTCCATAGCTTCTTTCAGCTTTCCCCTAATTCAACCACAGGAGTTAGCAAATATCTGCATTTAATTCTTTAATCTGTTTGTTGGGTCTTTCGGGGCACCCACAGTCAAAAACTCTGGCCCATAATTGTTCCCATCTGAAAGAACTGCAGGGGTGGAAATGGAGAGGAGACTGAGGAATAGAAGGTCCAGCGACAGGCCGAAAGTGGGGTTCAGCTCAAGGGGAGACCCCAAGACCTGACACTATTACTGAGGCTATATAGTACTCACAAAAAGAGACCTATCATGATGTATATTTTTTAAAATTGGTTTTATTGTGGAATGTGTTACTGAAAGTAATGAAAGTATTGTTGGGTATAATATCATGGATGGCTTCTTGTTTCTCTTTGAGTATGCAGAGCATTTGTTCATGCTCTTCCTGCTTTCATAATTTCCATTGAGAAGCAAAGTGTAACTTTAGTACATCTTTCTTTATATGTTACTTGATCTTTCTCTTTGCAGCTTTTGATATTTTTTCTTTGTTCGGTATATTTAGTGGTTTGATTATTAAGTGCATATACCATGGGGACTTACTTTCTGTTACCGTCTATTTGGTATTCTGTATGTTTCTTGCACTTTGATCGATATCTCCTTTTTTAGGTTAGAGAAATTTTTTCCATTATTCTGTAGAATATATATTTTTTATGCCTTTGATCTGTGTTTCTTCTAGTTCTCTATTTCTAATATTCTTATGCTTGCTCTTTTCTGCGATGTCCAAAAGTTCCTGGATGTTTTTGTCAAGATTCTTTTGAGCTTAGCATTTAGATTTCAGATTAGCATTTTGTTTTGGTCTGAGATCTCTCTCTCTCTCTCTCTCTCTCTGTGTGTGTGTGTGTGTGTGTGTATGTGTGTGTGTGTGTGCATGTGTGGGTGTGTGCTATAGATTTCTTTGAGAGATTTATTAATGTCCTTTGATGATCTCCATCATTTTTATGAAAGTTATTTTAATGTCCTTAACCTTGTGTATCATCTCTGTTGCAATAATCAGGGCCTGTTATGGTAGGGTTGCTGGGCTCCAGTGGAAACATATTTTCATGGATCTTATTAATTGTGTTTTAATGGACTCACCCAGCCATCTGTATTTCAGAAGGCTGTATTTTTAGATGCTGATATCTGGTTTTGTGTTTGTTGGGTTCGTATTTCATTCCTAATTTTCTGTTTCCTGTTCTCCTTCTTAGGACAGTGTGACTGTGTGTTACCTGGTAGGATTTTTTTCTGGACTCCTTATAGGTGTAGCTATTGAAGGTTCCAGGTAAAATGTGTTTTGGAATGTTTTCATACCCTTGCCTCATAAGGGTCCTAAAGCATGTACTTTTTTTTTTAACCCTACTATTAATCCAAGACATCTACTATATCTCCATATAAGATATAGTAGATGTTTATAACATAAATTGTCTTAGCTATGTATCCATACAAAGGTTTACATGTAAGTCATGTTATATATAAGGTTCATAGCATTATTAATCAAAATGGCCCGAAACTGGAAACTATATAAATATCCATAATCTAGCTAATTAAGTAGGCAAAATATAATGCAACTACAGTCCATTCACAACAAAGTCAGACAACTCACATGGCTGTATCCTAGGTAAATTCCAGAATACTATACTAAGAGAGAGAAGCCAGAAACATATAATTTATATGAAATTTCCAGAGAAGGCAAACTCTCTGAACAATACGTAGATATCTTGGACTAATAGCTGTGGTAAAAATGTGTACATGTATTGGGACCCCTATTAGACCAGGGCATAAAACATTCCACACAGATATAGCCTCTCTAAATGTTTTGTACATTTGTGATATTAGTTAAGTTTTGACTTATTTATTATTTATTTATTTAGTTATTCTTGTGTGTGTCAAGTGCTTTTGTGTGTTTAGCTTTCATTTCTATAATAGCTAATATTTTTAAAAGCATTTTAAGTTTCTTGTAACCACTTATCTTCTATAAATGTTAATTTACTTACCCCATTTTGCTAAAGTATAATAATTTTTTATAAAATCTAGAGTCAAGTCTTTAATAAGGCATGTGTTTTGCAAATATTTTCTGACTATATTCATAATTGGTTCACTCATCATAAATTCAATACTAAAAGATCTTTTAAAATCATACATGTGTGGGATGGAGAAATGGCTTACCTGTTAAGAGTGCTTGTTGTCCTTATTATAAGACCTGAGTTCAGTTCCCAACCCTTGTTTCTGAGGGCTGAAAATTGCCTGTGATTCCAGCTCCAAGGGATTTAACATCCTATTTTGGCTTCCTCAGGCACCTGTACATGTGCGCCATACACACACACACACACACACACACACTTACATTAAAATATGTTATTTTAAGAAGGAACATATAAAGTTGGGAGAGAAAAGGGAAAGGGAGATAAGGAAGGACTGGAAAAAAGAGAAAAAGGAGTGAGTTTGATCAAAATATTATATACATATACATATACAAAATTCTCAAACAATTTTAAAGGAAAATAAAACAAAGGCACATATTATCCATATATCTTGAATAAGTATTTCTCCTAATTACATGTGAATTGAAAGTGTAATTGCAAACCGTTTTTTTGTTTTTCAAGAAAGTGCTTGACATTTACTCACAACACCTTTAGTTTGAATGTGCACAGGATTGTTTCCCCCTTAATTTGTTAGTATGAGGTCTGCCAGTTGGGTTCAGAAAACAAAATTTGAAAAGTTGCTTTATTGTTTTATGTTGTTTAACTGGGACTTAGCAGCTCAATGTTCCCCCAAGTATTTGCTATGTTGTTTTTTTAAAGGTCTCTCAACAAAGCAGTATACAGAATTTAAAAAACAGCTGAGATTCCGTTAAGCTCTTTTTGTGATTACGTTGCTTACTCATTTTCCTACAAAATTACGTACTTATCATATTATGGTAATTTTCTTCCTAATAGGAAATATATTAGCTTTTGTTGTGAGTATTTTATATGGAATTTTTAGTGTTCAATATGCATGAATTTTAATTTTGTTTTTTGTTAAGGTAACATTAAAAAAAGCATCAGTGTGACTCATTTTTAAAAAGTAGTTTAAAGTAGTAACAGCTAATTAAAATTTTCCTTTGGACTGGATATCAGATGCAGATAATTTAGTTGTGAATAAGGTGCAAAAAATACTATACTGTTAAGCTGATATGTTAAATTTGATGTTTGTTTCTATTAAGAAAAGTATATGCATACTATTAAGTATAATAATAACAAGGGAGCCAGAGCCATTTAAAACATTAAAAAATAACAAGTAATTTCCATACTAAAGTAGAAATTGGCCGTAATTTACAGAGTAAGTAAACTGCTTATCAAAACAGAATAGAAATTTATATTTTGATGGTGACAGAAACTGTGCTTGATCAAACTCCTCTCAGTTTTTTCTTGCTAAAGTAGGCTCAACTTCAGTCTTATAAAGGGCATAGCATACTTCATTTTTCCATAACAATCATCAAGAGACTTGAATAAATCCGCAGACAGCATCTGCTAATTCAAAACCACATTCCCAGGAGGGCTGATAGGTAAAAATACCTATCCATGAAAACTCAATTATATATTGTACACTCCAGCCCATAAGTTTCCTTTTGGAAACACTTTTAAAAATGTGTATGAACTGATCCTTTTTCCTGTTATGTTTATCTTCTATAACACAGAAACGTCTTTCTCCAGTACCTGTGAACTATCTCTTGGGCCTATAGGCAATAACCAGAAGGCTAGAATCTTTCTCCCAGTGCCCCTGGAAGGACAGGATCTAACTGTATAATCCACATTTAGCCAACATAGATGACCTGATAGTACTGAACACTCCCCTTAATCCTCTAGTTTTGTTCTTTTCTCTTACCCCATGAAGCGTTCTGCCTTTAATTTGTGTGGTGTTGAACAAAGTCTGTATAGATGTCTATGTCTTCCTTTCAGTACTCTGAATAAAATCTTTCTTTTTATTTCAACACGTATTTAGTAAATAATTTTCTTTTCACCATGACACCTTGATTGTTATAGTCACTGGAGACAATCCAGTGATCCTTGTTTCCTCACTACCTCTGTTTATATGCCAACTGTGGTGGTTTGGATATATTAGGCCCAGGGAGTGTCACTTTAGTAGTTGTGGACTTAGAGGAAGTGTGTCACTGTAGGAGTGGGCTTGTAGACTCTTATCCTAGTTGCCTAGAAGTCAGTTTTTTGTTTGCCTTAGGAACAAGATGTAGAACTGTGAGCTTGCCTGAGATTTCCACATCATGCTTGTTGTATGCTGCTATGTGCCTGCCTTGTTAATAATGGACTGATCCTCTGAACATGTTAGTCAAACCCAATTAAATGTTGCCCTTGGTCATGATGTCCATTCACAGCAGTAAAATCCAACTTTTGCTGTCTTGAAGGGCCAGACTACTCGTTTTATTGCTGTATGTCTAGAATAATCACTAAGGTGGCTTCCCATGTTGCTCCCTTTAAAGTAGATGACAAAGCAGTGTCTGGAGTGATTTTCATAATACAAAAATGATACTACATCTCTAATTTGTTTCCAATAAACCACTGACCTTTGATTTAACCTTCAGTAAAATCCCAATCCTGAATAGGCTAACAAGGACCTCTATTGCTTGTGCTCTGGATCTGCTCATTCTGGTTGCTTTACTATTTTTGAATGGTAGGTCTGTCTCTGAGGCTTTATGTCTCATCTTAATCTTCTGAAATTTAAATATCACATTATCTCTTGTGTTTCATATCTATTAAAAAAATTATTCCTAGGTGAGTTATTTCCCAGCAACCTTTATTTAAAATTGATTCCTTCTTGTATCCTGTTAGTCTAAACAAAAAAATCCTTTGTTGAGTTACTATTGTGTTTGTTGGACTTTGCTAGCATTTGCTTGGATGCAGAATTAAACTCATAACATTTTAAGCTTCCTCAGTACCAAAATCATTTAACTGCTAGGGAAGTCTAAGGGTTGAGCACAATATAGTAAGTACAGCGTCTGAGATGCTGCATGATGTCTAAGCACAATTTCCTATTTCTACATTGACAACTTGAGCAGTGATATGATAAGAAGTTGATGAGCACTGGCCAAGGAATCCATTAGCTTCTGTATCCCTTCCATTTTTGCCTCCAGCTAGGTTGTGATGTGCAGAGGGTTCATGACTAGTTCCCATGCATCTCTGATTCATTTATAATAAGCAGTGTCAACAATAAAACACAAGTGCTACATGGTATATGTAGTCTTTGGCTATATTATCATTTATCCTAGAACCAACATTCTGTCCACTTGTCCATTATTTGTGTTAATATTACATGGAAAATTAGTTGAATATCAAATTCTTCAATATCCCTGAGGCCATAAAATCATAAAATGGTCATAGAAATAGTAGGCCATCTTTTCCCTTCCATTTTGAGCTACTTTTAATTTTTAAATTTTCTGTCTTTGATTCTCCTAAAGGAGCAGCAGACAACAGCAGTAAGAGACAGATAAAGGTCATTGATATTAAAAATGATTTTGAACATTTAAGTTTAAATTTGAGGGCGGTGCTAGATGTTAACACCCATAGGTGCAGATTCTAACTTTGATTTTCATGTAAACTTTTTCAATGTGGAAGTTATATTGTTTATTGTATTTCATTCATTCCTCCCAACCTCCAATACAAGAAAGCTAGCTACTTCAGAAACTCTTAAAATTATAGTTTGTATGTAAATGAAGTTTCTCAAAATTTTTCTGTAATCATATTTTTGTGAAATCAAATATCCTACTTTATTGTCTTTCATTTTAAGTCATCTCAGATAACTTGTAAATTAGTGAATATGTAAATAGGACTAAACTAACTGTAAGATTCATAGGTTTGATTTCTTATTTTTTTGTGATTTATTTTTATCTATTTTTTTAAATCAAATCGTAATTTTTACTCATTCACACAGGGGTTATAAACACAAAAAGGAAGGACATGGGGAAGGGGATGACACTGGAGCATGGGTGTTCAGGGGGAGTACAGATATCTTTCAGAACAAGATATCCGCTGAGTGAAGGTTCAAGGGACAGGTCACTATGACTCTGCCTATGATTCACTTGTCCTTATCTAAGTTGGTATTATCTGTTAAGGCTACCTATTTACAAGGTCTATGACTCCTCAGGCTGGTAAATTTCCACAAAAGCTGCCTGTTTACAATAGCTTATAGCCATCTGTTTCAATGTTTCTCCACAGAGACTTGGTGTTAGTATACATGTATGACAGGCCTATTGCTGATTTTAGGCCCATGGCTGATTTTATGCCTTCAGTGTATAAACAGGGCTGCCCCTGACATCTCCTCCCTTCTCTAAGTATAGAAGGGCTGTGGCAATTCTAATCTTGTGAAGGAGGGGATAGAGACCTGACCTCCAATAATTGAAGGGGACTCTATGTACAGCTCTTGACTGTGTATAGCCCTTAAAGAAGAATGTTGCCTTTATATAGACAAGACAGGGATGGTTAAAGAGAGCATGAAAAAGGTCAGAGAAGGCCCTGAGAAAAGTCAGAGAGAGAAAGAGAAAGATGAGAGCTGGTACAAGAATTGGTTTTCAACTACTCCATGGTTGTCAACCCTACTTCCTCCCATCTTGGGACCATTAATTGGGTTATTTTCGCTTATTTCTTTTGGTCCCTGGGCCTTAAATAGGCTGACTAACTTTGTGAAACAACAGATAAATAATTTGGTAGCAAAACCTATTCAGATATATTATCATAAGTTAGCTATGGAGGACCACGAGACTCAAGATGAGGTTGTTACACTATCCAGGGTGTTCTCAAAACCCATCTTCACCCAATCTAAAAGAGGGAACTATCGCCTCTAGACCAAGCAGAGAGGGGCCACCCAGAACCTCCTCTGACTGGGGATCTGAATTCTTGCTTAGGCTACGAGGCTAAGCACTGCAAGGGAATATAAATAAAAGTTAAAAATCTCTCTCTGGGTTCCCTGTGGGAAAAGCCTGACTGCATAGGGGTTGATGTCAAAAGGATCTCCTCTCCAGGAAAAAGACATCAGGATGGTTATGGCCCTCATGCCTCACTGGACAACGACAGGGGGACCAGAGTGATTTCTTGTTTTTGAAGGCTAATGCAGTGTTAGTTAGTCTACTTAATGTTAATTTTGTAAACAGTCTCCAACAACACCTTTGTGATGTGCTTTTAATGCATGGGTACATTAATATTTAAATGATATTTAAAATAGCACAAATAGTTTTAATTCAAATGTTCAAATGGATGAAAAAAATCTAATTTTTAAACAAAATGTTAATAAACAAAATACTGTAATAGTTAATTCTTTGGAAATAGTGCCAAACCATAAATACGCATGCCAATGAATTTGGTATGGTTTGTAAACATTTGTTTATTTATTTTGCAGTGACATGCACTTAGAGATTAGAGGATAACTAGCAGAAGTTGGCTTTCTCTTTTAACTCTGTGGGTGCAGGGGTCAAATTAAGTTTGTAAAGCCTGGCAACAAGACCCTCTACCTACTGATCCATCTCATCCACTCCACTGTATATTATCTTAAAAGACAAGTGAAATCTTTGATGATGTTTCTTTCTTCTTCACATAAAAATAAACTTTTATTTGATAGAGGAAACTTCTATCAATATTAATTAATTCATTTATTCATTTATTAAATGTCCATAACTGAGTGTTTTAAAAGATGTGCTTTCGTGAGCATTCTGTTTCTCAAATTGAGTAACAGGAACACTGGTGAATACAGAACTTAAAACTTACTTTTTTTTGAAAGAATTCAGTGATACATTTATAGATGATCTTAGTTTCTTGATCATATTTTAAATGATTAAAGATTGCAGAAAACATATATAATAGATTTACAAAAACTGGCCTGGGAATCATTTTGCAAAATTTTCAGAGGGCACATTTTTTAAAATAAATAATCCAGATATGTCTATAATTGGTACTTTTTATTATTTGATTCACTGTATAATGAAAAATAAAAAAAAACTTGAAACAAAACTTGGCACTTATTTATTTCTTGTAAATAAAATTAAGATTATTTTGAAACAAAATAGAGAAGGGAAATAATATTTGCCATTTATGCTGTTAGAACTTTGTTTCTTGTTCTCTTATATTCTCTCATTAAAGTAAATAACTGTAGGACATTCCTGTAGGAAATGTCCTCAATCAATTTCAGTTATAATCATGTAGGTAAATTTGTAAAGGTTGCAAGAACATTAGCTAAACCCCAAGGATGCCATACTTGTACTGGAGGCTCCAGGCAAAAGAAAAAAGAGTGACAGAGAGAGATGTTTTCATCATACTAATTAAACATAAAAGCAAAGGGTTAGTTACAGAGCTTGATCAGAGACAACAAAAGCTGGAGTCCCTGTCTACCTTTCCATAATTAATATTCTCAGGTATTAAACAGGATTGGAAGAGAAAAAAGTTCCGATTTAAGTTGCTCAATTTGGTCGCAACATCATTAAAAATAAGCCTCCACCTGCTTCTAATTTTCTTGTTGATTATAAAGGTCATTGGCTGTTTGAACAGTAGGGAAAAAAAGCACTTTAGAGGAGCATGCAAATGAGTGCTCAGACAAGGAGGCCTGTATGCTAATGAGTAAGGGCTTGATCAGTATGCAGGTGTGAACCGTTACTACAATAAACACTCTGGAATATCTTTCAGCTCACAAGGGCACTCATTTGTGTGTGAACAGCAGTAGCATGAATCCATCATTCCAAATTGTACTAAGACCTTCAATTACCTTTGTGAAAATGGGTGATTATTATATTTTTACATTATATAGAAACTGGTCTTAAAAGTAGACCCTGAAATTTAACCAAAAATATAAATACCGTTAAAATAGCATTGCAGATTACCTTATCAATATATTTACATATAGTATAATATACATACTATAATTACATTACTAATGTTCCATTTACTCCTATCTGTAATTTTTAAAATTCTACGAAAAGTAAAGTGAAGACCTATTATTCATTATGAAGACTGAATCACATATTCTTTTTATATCATCTTCATTCAGCATTAGAACAACGTCATTTGAGAGAAATTGTTATTCTAATTTGGTGAAAGAAAAGTTGAGGCTCGATTTTTTTTTCAGGGGCAAAGGACTCATTTCTTTGCAGCTGTAGACTCTCACTGTTCTTTCAGGCTTTGTGACTGTAACCCTCTTTTTCAGTAGGTTGTGCTGATAAATTCTTGTTGGGGTTGAATGTCACTCTCCCCAGTTGCTAATCACTGTCATTAGCACCTAAGAACACTGTTGCTAAGACACTACCTTCATTCATACCTAATACACAGATACTAGCTCATGATCTTGGATCTAGGAACTGGAAAAGTGATATCTGTGCTATTGACCCTAGTATTTGTGCATCTCTTTTAATTTGATAGAGTCTGTTCTAAGAAGTTTGTGACTGACAATCAATCCCCATAAAAGCTACTGAATATAATTAAAAGATTTTAGGTGATTGTATTTTTCATTCAGTTTTTTAACATTACCCTTTCACTTCTTAAAGAATTAATCCAGTATCAAGGAACATGATCTGCAGTCACTGGTATGTTTCAAGTGTTTTTCTTGTTTTAACATTCATCCTCTGATGTTTTTCTGGTGACATTTTTCTCCAAGAACTAACAGCATACAATCAACTGCATTATTTTTTTGGTCTCACACATTTTGAGTATGTTACATTTAAAATGTGTCACGAAGAAATGCTGAGGAGGAGGATGCTACTTCACACTTCCCTCAAAACACGGCCAGCATGTTACATCCACTGTGAACCTGTATCATCTTTCACGTCACAGCTCAGCACGAGAAAGTCTGAATTGATGTTCTCTCCTAAATGGCTCCTAATACTGAAGCCATATCACCTACATGTTTGAGTTATCTGTTTCTCCCAAAGCTAATTATTATTTTTTTTGTTTCTCTACTGAGAATATTTTAAACATCCAGACCAATCATTGAGAAGAAACAAATTTTACTGAATCCTTTATTAAAACTATTTCTGGCATTGTATTTACGTTGGATTTCTAGAATCTCTAGGTTGCTGTGTCAATGTTAACATATTTATGTTTTCATTCCTAAAGAGGACACTGATTTTGATTCCCCTAAATGCAAACCCTACCTAAACCATTCCTCTAGCCAAATGCTTTTCAAAATGCACTTCTGCTAAGAAAGGAGGCTTCTTAATGTATTATACTATGTACTTTGCTCATATTTAATTCCTGATAACCCTCATTCTATATTTCCTCCATTCATGCATCTGAGTGGTCTTCAATCAACAACAAAAGAAAGTAAATGTGTGAACATAAAGATAAACAATAACTCTAGAAGAATGATTTTCACAGTTAAGCTACCCTCAAAAAATGAACTGGAATTATTTACTCTGTTTATGGTTTACTTTTATTGACTGTTTTCCTCTGCTTCAATTTTTCTTCCATGTTGACACCACTTACTTGCTCATCATATGGCCAACTGAGGCCTCTGATTTCCTTCTGTGTGGCACAGGCCAGGGTCATCTAGGGCTTGCTATGGCAGCCAGCACCCACATGACACCGAGCTGGAATTCTCCTTAATGGTTTTAAAGAATACACTGAAACCATGTAAGTTATGCTAATAATGTAGAAAAAGAAGCTTCTTATATAAGCTTACTATTACTTTGGACACACACACATACACATACACACACACACACACACACACACACACACACACACTTGTGAGAGGCTTTGAGATTCTCTTGTCCAGAATTTATCCTGCTTTTTGGTATATTTGGCTACTCTCAAAAATTGGTTAGGGTATTTAAGGAAAATGATTTATTGTATTGGTAGCCTCAGTATTGTGTTTCTTAGTACATATTTAACATTCAGATAGAAATTCTAGGTTTTAATCAACAGCTACATGTTTTATAATATCATCAACAATAAAATATGCACCTCATTGCCCAAACCAAATCCAGCCTCTATTTGTGCAGTGGAATTGATGCTAGTGCTTATGTTCTATATCAATACAGTTCAACACCACATGCTGAGAAGTATTATGGAAAATAGTAAACAGACTCAAGGAAATATAAACAAAAAGACATGAACCTAAAAAGTAAAAGAAAAAGAAAGAGAAAAAGAGAAAGAAAAAAAGTAAAATCTAGAAGTTGGTCTAGGAACACTGGAAGATTTACCAGACTGAAATTCATAAAATCTAATTTTGTCCCCTTACAGAAGGATCAAAACCTGAGAGTCTAGTATATCCCAATGCGAAGATCATGCTGGACACTGAAAATGTTGTGTAATGTTTTTATTATGAGTTAGAGAAAATACACGAGAAATCATTCAGTGTTCCAGTCAACCTTTTCAACAAATTCTTCAAGATCTAGAAGATATTATAGGGGCCTTAGTAAAAATATAATGAATTATAATTACTTTAAATTTAAAACTATCCCTTGAGCAGGTTCAGTAAGAGGTGGAGAGTCATGAAAGAACTATTTGTTTCAATATAACCAGAACTAGGAAGTGAATTTATACACATTTACAAATTACTATATTTGACAGACGAGTCATAGAAACTTGGCAGATTTTACCACTTAGAACAGGAGAGTGGTATTGGAGGGATAGTGAGTGATTCAGAATATGGAAGTCAATATCCTTGATATCATGTCTCTTGAACTGCTAGTGAGTTGAAAGTTAGGACCAGCATTTCCTAAGAGTCACAATATGTGTCCTCAATTGATTCCATAAAGCTCAAGGATAGACACAAAAGCCTATTTTTTGTAGATGACAGTGCACCCAGCTGCCTTAATCTTTTTGTCCAAGGGTAAGCATATATGAATGAAAGAATCCACTACCACCCACAATGTGAAAGAATTTAGGCTATTGTTAGATAAAATAGGTTATTAAAATATGACTATGGAAGAACAAACAATGCATTCTTAAATCTCCCTCAAATAAGTGAAAAGCCTGCATTATTCTTAAAATATTTTTCCCCATGTTATTTCCACCTTTGAGAAATCCCAAGGGCAGCTCTTTCAGTGGTTGATTGAAAGCACACTGCTCAAAACCTAGTGTAAACAGGAATCTCAGGCAGATCAAATGCACGTCTCAGCCAAATCTGTTTCTCATCATAGAGGTGATGGCACAGCATCTTGCATTTTTTGATAAAAGCTCTTTGATCTACTTTATTTATTAACTTTTGTCTGACAGTCACATGGGGGAAAATAGACAGCCTAATGAAAGCCTGGCAAGGCTTATTGCCTCTCCTGAAGCATTTTCACTTGCTTTATTTGATTTAACACTAAAGCAACTAAACTTCTTAGTTCCTACCTCATATTCAGATACAACTATGTTCAAGCCTAAAGATCAGCCTCAAATATAGTATAAATAGGATACCTAATAATCATTCCAAACCAGGTATGTATGCACGTTTTGCAGAGCATTCATGAAATTCTTCAGATAGAGTGCGTAGCTCTCACTTAATTATTTTTGCCTGCTTTATGGTGTAAAGTATTTGACTGACCTTTTCTTCATTTTTTTTTATGTGAGGATCACAGCTCCTGAGAATATTTATACACATTAACCTTTTCTTACTCTGTGTTAAGAACCTTTCTGACTGACAATGCACTACCAATCAGTGTGCTTTCCCTAGAGGGCACCGTCTCTCCTGCTCCCATGTTTTCTCAGTTACCTAGAGTTTATAGTGAGTGGTGAGGCCTTTTGAGCTTTTTACCATCCACTCTGTCATGTCAATTGGTGTTGCTTTCATTCATCTCATCTTTGAGCAGTCAAAGTAATAGCCCTGATAAGATACAAACAGGTAACATACGAACTTGAAAAAGTTATATTTTGGAACACATGTGTTGTAGTAATTCTCAACCCCAATAAGCCCATGTTTAAAAAAAAACATACAATCTAGTTATTATAAGTATAAGCTAGGTGCCTAGATTGGGCAGATCTAGTGCCACACTAACTGATTACACAGCCATAAAATCCTTTATTACTTGTGGTTTTTCTTGGCCATGTGGTTCTGCTCCATCATGGCCTTTTCCTCTTCTTCCATCTTCCCTCTCTCCCTCCTCCTGTTTCTTTCTCTAACTGCCCCAACTCTGAAACACTTCCCATCCCACCATTACCCTCCACTGCCCAATCACAGGCTCTATTATTTATTGAGCAGTTAAAATGGGGAGAAGGTTCACTTGAGATCACTTGAGTAAGTGATCAAATGTTTGCCAGGGGCAACCCATCTTGAGGAAGCAGAATTAACATCAGAATTCAAACAGCTTTCTCAGATATAAATTGAGCATAACCATAATAATTATGTAAATTAAAAAGTATGATATACACTTAAAATCTAGTCCATCATGTATGTCAATTTAGATAAAGTACTTAACCATCTACCCTAACTTAAAGAGTTAACAATTCTGTGCCAGAACTATGTTGATTTTAACTTCTATTACCATCTGAAATCCATCCTTTCAAATCTGGAACATCTTCTTTAATGCTAAACAACTTAAGTTCAATTATGAGACTATAACTAGTCTTCAACCCTGCCAGACATCTGAAAAGGAATTAAATATTATGTGAAAATATAGGAAACACAAAAACATAGCTTCAAAAACTGTACAGTTTGTAGAGACAGTTGACTACCTGGAAGTTTTCTAATTTCTTGTAATGTTGGAGCATTTGTCTTCAGTCTTTTGGCCCAGAACCATCTGACAGACCTTAAGTGAAGGAGAAATTATAAAGAACTAACTTGCCCTGTATTGACAAGCTTAACAGTCAACTATTCCACATCTCTTTGCCCTGCTTTGGACAGTATTTTTGTCTGGATATGAATTACGGCAATTCTTGCTCAGTGTCTACCTTGCTATAGCTTAAGCATCTCTGCTTAGAGATAATGTTGCTCAATATCTTCCTTAAAGTGGAATGGGGACACTGTGAGGAGCACACATGTCTCGTAGTCAATTGATCTTTAATATGAAATAATATTAAATGTCATATTCTGTGGAACTCTGACACTTTAGAAGACTATCTAGCATAACTGAATTGTCTAACATTGATTATTCTTAGCTACTCACTATTTGAATGCGGTGGAAAACACTTCTAATTAATCACATTAGAATATCATATGACCATGAATTTCATTGACTATTAATTTTCATTACTTAATCATCCTAAGCAGCTTGTAATAACAGCTATTATAAGGACTAAGTCTAAGCCTTTGTATTCTTAACTGAGTTATATAGGCACAATACCTATCAAAGAGTCATAATCTTAATTTTAAATTTTGTATTAATATACAAAATTTCCTACCAATGAAAACTTTAAAACCTGTATATAAGTTCTGTACCATGGCAAGAAATTATAACTTTAATTTTCTATCAAACATAAAGATTTCTATCAATGTAAGATTATGGCTATACAATACTGTAAGAGTAGATTTAATATCCCATCCCTATTTCTCTATTTCTTTAATTTCTATAGCACTACTATACCCCCCTTTTTCTTTCCACCCCTTTCCTTTATCTAAGAAAGAAGGAAACAGAAGAGGAAAGGAAAAGTAGAAATTCCTGAGTCTAAGCTCTCTAGTTTCCTCCCTGACCAAAACTACAACAATTATAAATTATCTCTTAAATGACAATATATCTATAATTCATAAAATAAACAGAACTATTCATGATAATCTTCTGTTGTTTGTTTCTAGCTTAACTGGGGGAAGAATTTGGAGCCAGAAGAAAATAGGAGAATTGGCTTTGTTAAAGGAAGGCTAGCTGGTATTATTTGTTGTCTAGTCTCTATGTGCTGAAAAAGTTCATGGCTTAACTGCAGTCCTGACTGTAACAGTCTGAAAGGCTTGATGGCAGAGCTAGATCTTCTGGAAATGTCTTGGAAGCAAGTCTTTAGAAGAAACAGCTTCAATGTAGTTGAGGTAGGATAAAGCAAGTAGCTGGAATAAAAGGTCCCAGAATCTTAACATCCTAGAATAGAATGTGAATCTTGTCATGGCTATCTTTTCCTCATCTTTTCTGCAATACACAAACCATACAAGCAACATGTAGTTCTGTAAAGACATTTATATGGAGCATGCAGAGTGCAGAGATCAGTTAAGGAAGATCAATAAAGACAACTGTCTTTCTTTAGAGGTTAGTTTGATTATGTAGTTAAACAACGATATAAATTTCTATTTATGTCATCTAAAGGATGGCACATAATAACAAATCATGAGAATTTTGTACCAAATCAGAGTTATTGGCTGTATACAGGCATTTAAGTCTCAGCCAGTGCCAGAGTTGTCTCTGTATACAGAGACATATACCTCATCATATATATACCTATCTTGTTGATCTTGTCAATTTCCTTCTTGTCTGTAGTCAAGGTCTTCAGGGGGGTCTCCCTCTGGCATGTCTGACTTTTATCATCTTGGAAGAAACCCATAATTTTTCATTTCCTGTGGAAATAAAGGCAAAACCTCTCCCCCAGTTTAACACATTTCCTCTTTTCCTTTCTGATGTAAGAACATCCCTAAAATAAATACATCAAAATCCAAACAGCATCAGGTAAATACACAACACACATGCAAATACACATATATGCTTGTGTGCTTATGTATGGGTGTATTATTAATAATCCCACATATATACATAGATATGCATGCAATAACATATATATCTAAATATGTCTGCAATAATAATTAGTGAGAAAAAAGACATAAATTTAAAAGACGATGTGGAGAGGTACGCAGGGAGGAAATGAAAAAAAGAAATTTTGTAGTTATAATGTCAAAAACAAAATTGAAAAAAGGAAAATAGAACCATTCTGTCTCTCTGTTACTTTGCAAAAGTATTACCAAAACCAGCCTTTTGATTATGCACCAGGATTGAAGGATTCAACAAGACAGTAATCAGATTGGCCTAAATGGGATTCTCATTTTCAGTAGAGAGAAATGATCCAGAAGCTTAGATTTTTAAGTTCCTTTGGAGATGTCTGTCCATGTGTCTTTACTAATTGAGCAACATGTTGGGGGATATGACAATATCAATGGGTGATGATGCAGTAACAATTTTCACATGGAAACATACTTACAAATCTGAGTACATTTATTTGAAACCTACAACACTTGAGTCATGGCAATGAGGAAACACAAAGGAAATCTTGAGCATCTTAAAGTCCTAAATCTCTGGAGATTTATGCTTGCTACCCAAAAAGTCGAGGTTACAGAGGTGATGAGTTAGCAGGTAGGGTCAGGGAGTGCAGGGATGTGACCAGTGTTTCCCTCACTGAATGAGACCAGAGGCTCCCTAGAACTCTACATTGACATAGACTGCTTCTATATCTGTGAATAATCTCCACATTTGCCTTCATGTTATGCAAATAAATGTATTTGTCTCTTGACAGTGAGCTCTACAATGAGACCTTGTCCTTGTCTCCATCTCCAGCTGCACCTCTAAAGTATGAAGAGAATAAAGCAAGCATGCCAGTTGCCTGTGAGTGTTTGGTCTTCCTCACCTTGTCAATTTGGAAGATCCTCTGTTAAAGTTAATGTTGGGTGAATACAGATTCTGAGGCTTAAAACTGTAGCATGTTAATATGAAATAAGTTTTCTGAGGGTAAAATATGAAATGGTTAGTTGCATGATTAAATGAGGCTTAGATTTTTAAACTTATTTTTTAATAAATTTTCTCAAAATGCTTCCACCCTCATTCTAGAGCACCATTCAATAATAGGGGAGAAAAGATCATATAGAGAACAAGACCTTGTGGACATGATTAGAAGTAGTTTTTTGGGTGTGATTCCAATCTCTATTAGGGTACCAGCAGTGTTCAGAATTGCCAGTATAGTAAATATGAATCAGCAGTGGTGGCATGATCCATCATAAATTGCAAGACTGCCTTCAAATCAACATGAGTCAGTGGGAGCAACCTGAACCAGCTTGTATATCAGGAGTTATCTGCCATCCCTCTCTCAATGAAGTGAAGATCGGTGAATATGATGATGGGAGACCAATGAAGCATTGTAAAGCTAGCTAAGCATGCTTTCACTGTCCATTGAGTCCCATGTATACCCTCTTCAAACATCATGAGTCTTGTCTTAGCAAAATAATACATGAGTCTACCTCACCAGATGAGCTTGTATTACCTGATACATCCAGAAACTATATATTTGTGCAAGAGTCTATTTTTACAGAGCTAAGTGTGTATGTGCATGTATGTTTATCTTATTCCAATGAAGCATACCCAGCACCTATATAAAATTACCCAACATGTAAATTTTAAAATGTATTAATTATAGAAAATGATGAAACATTTAGGAAGCAAGACACTCATTAAGTTCTATAATTAATTTCCATCTCTATCTTCACTACCATATATATTGTCATTTTGTTACTCAACCAGATATTCCCTAAAGTAAATAATAATTTCTCTTTTGCGCTACTTTATTTGTAAATTACTTTCTAAAACTTCATTAAGAGCTCTTGAAAAATGTTGTTAGTTGTAGTGATGACTGCTAGTTAATTATAATTGTTACTAAGAAGTACTCCTTTCAGAACACTAACTCTTGATTTCTTTTGAGGGGGATTTTTATTTCAAATCTGACTTTATTTCATTTTATTGCCTGTACTACTTGCAATTACTGTGTTAACTGGGTGAACATGGTGCCATGTCTCTTCTATTTGCCTGATATAATTGGAAGCTTACTGCTGAATATGCTCAACTCTTTTAGTTCTTTCTCTACTCGGGCTGGCTCAAATTCCTCTTCAAGCTCACTGATTCAATCTCATTTCTCTTGACTTCTCACTGAATTTCCCTGCTTGGAAATACTGCTTCTGAATTCCACTAAGTGAACTGCTACTGTCTGCTCTGACTGAAGGAAATCAACTCCACTGAACTGACTTTCTCTCTCTGCACTGCTCTTGAGTAACTTCTCTTTCCTGTACTGTTCTCATGAGAGTTGGTTATATCCTACTGCTGACTCATTCTGTCCAATCTTTCTTTGATTTGTCACTTTGTCTGCCCCTCAAATATCACTTTTAACCACAGTTTCTTTCTTTTACAAATTTATTTTACCTTAAATATCTGTATTAGGGTGTGTCTATATTCCAGCCAGAGAGTATAAAGGTGTGTAACTTAACTGCATTACAGACAAATGACACAGATCTAGGTCTATGGATGTGATTCAATGCTAGAACAGTAATGTTGCTGGATTAAAATTATTCTATAATATCCTATTTCCATATATACATATTACTATCACCTGTCTTTCTATATATAGATTACTGCCCTTGGTTTTGACTTTCCTTGACTGTAATAGATACATTCTAAGTGACATATAGTTCTTCTGACTTAGCTGTTCCTTACCTTAAATATGAATACTATTTTATTGATCTTACTAATTCTTCACTAGGATATGAGCATTTATTCACAACTTAGTCACTATATTGTTATGTGAACCACAGTGAATATGGTTCTAAAAATTTCTTAAGCATGATTGAAAGTTAATGAAAATACATGATAACATGAGAAATCATTTTATTCTTTCAAAAATATTTTATATTAAATCTAATATGTATTAATATATTAATTAATGTACAATGGTGGTTTATTTACATCTCTGTGTGTATACCAGTGTGAGATTTTGTGTATCACATGCATGTGGGATATTAAGAGTGTCAGAAGATATCAAATCCTCTGGAATTGAAGTTCTAGGCAGTTTGAAACAAAACAAGGTCCTCTACAAGTACAAACAGTCCTACCATTGAGACATTAATTCAGTCACTGATTAATGTTTTTGAATTCAAATAATGTTCCTACTAAAATAAAAATAGACTTTTTTCATGATAATTTAAATGTTTTATTTTCTTTTTTTTGACATTTTTAATTTTATTCTTTTTTTTTCTTGTAAATACATTTGTTTTTTTTCTCAAATCGTAATTAATTCACACAGGGGTTATAAACACAGAAAGGCAGGATGTGGGGAAGACAATGATACTTGAGTGTGGGTGTTCAGAGGGAATACAGATATCATCAGAACCGGGTATCAACTAGGTGAAGGTTCAGGGGACAATTCACTATGACTCTGCCTATGACTCGCTTGTCCTTATCTAAGTTGGTATTGTCTGCCAAGGCTACCTATTTACAAGGTCTATGACTACTCAGGCTGGTAAATTTCCACAAAAGCTGCCTGTTTACATTAGCTTATAGCCATCTGTTTCAATGTTTTTCCACTGAGACCCAAGACTTGGTGTTAGTATACATGTATGACAGGCCTATTGGTGATTTTAGGCCTATGGCTGATTTTAGGCCTTAAGTGTGTAAGCAGGGCTGCCCCTGACATCTCTTCCCTTCTCTAAGTATAGAAGGGCTGTGGCAATTCTAAACTTGCGAAGGCAGGGATAGAGGCCTGACCTCCAATATTTGAAGGGGACCTTGTAATGGCTCCAGTCCCCCTGTAATTGTCCAGTGAGGCATGAGGACCATACCCATCCCTATGTCTTTTTCCTGGAGAGGGGGTATTTTGACATTAACCCCTATGCAGTCAGGCTTGTCCCTCAGGGAACCCAGATAGATATTTTTATCTTTTATTTATATTCCCTTGCAGTGCTTAGCCTTGCAGCCTAAGCAAGAATTCAGATCGCCTGTCAGAGGGGGCTCTGGGTGGCCCCTCTGCTTGGTCTAGGGGCAGAAGTCCTCCCTTGTAGGTTGGGTGGAGATGGGTTTTTGGAAACACCCTGTATAAAGTAACAACCTCATCTTGAGTCTCGTGGTCCTCCATAGCCAACTTATGATAATGTATCTGAGTAGGTTATGTTACCAAATTATTTATCTGTTTTATCACAAAGTTAGTCTGCCTTTTTGAGGGCCAGGGACCAGCAGAAAAAAAGCAAAAAGAACCCAAATAATGGTCCCAAGATGGAAGGAAATAGGGTTGACAACCTTGGCGAGGCTGCAAACCAATTCTTGTACCAGCGTTCATCTGTCTCTTTCTCTCTCTGATTTTTCTTAGGGCCTTCACTACCTATTTCATGCTCTCTTTAACCCTCCTTGTCTTGTCTATGTGAAGGCAACCTTCTTCTTTAAGAGCTGTACACAGTCAAGAGCTGTACACAGCCTTTTCTATTGTAATAGAGTAAATCAAGTCCAGTAAGGATCTTTGCGATTTTAGGAGGTCTCTTCAGACAGTGAAACGAAGGATTTCTTCAGATTAGTGATGTCAATCTCTAGCTGTTTGATGTTCTTGTCAGTGACCCTTCAAAGGTCTGAGTAGTGTAAGTTTGGAGGGCAGCTTCTGGATTAGAATTTCTAACAGCAGACATCACTGATGATTCATTTTTACCTGGAAAGGAAAAAGAAGGGAATTCTCAGGGAGATTTCTCTTCCCTGGATGTAAATTGTTATTCATCATATTTATGGTTAGGCCTGGCTTTGTGGGGGTATCTATTTATTTCATTAATCTTTTTGGTAGCTGGTTAGCTGTGCCTTCTGTGGTTTCGGACAGGCATCATTCCTCGGCCCCATAAGGGTACTGGGTCTGAGCCATCCCCTTTAAGGGTAAGAGGGTCCTTCCCCATATCTGTGGCAAAGTTTTGTTGGTCTTGCTGTTGCCCAAGGCAGTCAGCAGCAGATTTGCCATGAGCTTTGAGCTTTAGAGAGATAAAAGTGAACAAGGCATGATGGAGTGTATTTCAGGGGGACTCCTTCTGAGGGGGTACCATTCCCCCTCTTTTGTTTTTAAAGCCAATTTTACAGAGTTCTTGTAAAATCAGGGCAGAAGTGCCAACAGTCTCTCCTTCCACACTCAGAGAGCCATGAAGACACCATTTAAGGATATATAAATCTATATTAAAAATCTTTTGTCAAAGGACTGTTATAGCACCGCAGACAACTAATCAGACTATATAATATATCGATTAGTAATAGCTTCTTCTACTTTTTGTGAGATTACCTCTCTTTTGTCAATTAATTGTTGAAGAAAATTAGGGTTTACCTCTCTCTTGAGAATATTGAACAGATACTTAAATTCTTTTGTGGAGAGCTTAAAATAGGATCTTAGCCAATTAGCAACTCCTAGAAATTTTGAAATTAATTTAAAATAAGTAAACTCTCTCCCTCTCCTTTTCTTTTTAGACCCTTTATCTGTGTGAGTTTTTTATTGGATATTATACGTATTTACCTTTCAATGTTATCTCCTCTCCCATTCTCCCCCAAAACTCCTTATCCCATACCCCGTCCTCCTAATTTTTGTGAGGGTGTGCTCCAAACATCCTCCCAGTCCCATCTCCCTGCTCTTGAATTCTCACACAGTAAGGGATCCAAACTTTTGGGGATCATGGCCCTCCACTTTCACTGAAGTCTAACAAGGTCACCCTGAATTCCCTATACAGGTGCATGAGTCCCTCCCTTTGTGCTCTCTGGCTGGCAGTTTAGACTTTGGGAGCTCTGGTTGAAACTTTTGATACTCCTTCTAGAAAGGACCAAAGCGTCCACACTTTGGTCTTCCTTCTTCTATGTGAGTTTTATGTGGTCTATACATAGTTTCTTAGAAATTGTGAGCTTTTGGGCTAATATCCACTTATCAGTGAGTGCATACCATGTATGTTCTTCTGAGATTGGGTCACCTCACTCAAGATGCTATTTTCCAGCTCCATCCATTTGCCTAGGAATTTCGTGAACTCATTGTTTTTAATAGCTGAGTTGTACTCCATTGTATAAATGTACCACATTTTCTGCATCCATTCTTCTGTTGAAGGGCATCTGGGTTCTTTCCAATTTCTGGCTATTATAAATAAGGCTGCTATGAACATGGTGGAGCATGTGTCCCTGTTGTATGTTGAAACGTCTTTTGGGTATATTCCGAGGAGTGGTATAGCTGGGTCCTCAGGTAACATTATGTTCAATTTTCTGAGATACTTCCAGACTGCCTTCCATAGTGGTTGTACCAGTTTACAATCCCACCAACAGTGGAGCAGTGTTCCCCTTTCTCCACATCCTCGCCAACATGTGCTATAACCTGTGTTTTTGATCTTAGCCATTCTGACTGGTGTGAGGTGGAATCTCAGTGTTGCTTTCATTTCCATTTCCCTGATGACTAGAGATGCTGAACATTTCTTTAGGTGCTTCTCAACCATTCGAGCTTCGTCAGTTGAGAATTCTTTGTTCAGCTCTGTGCTCCATTTTTTAATAGGGTTCTTTGATTGTCTAGAGTCTAATTTCTTCAGTTCTTTGTATACCTTGAATATTAGCCCTTTATCAGATGTAGGGTTGGTGAAGATCTTTTCCCAATCTGTTGGTTGCTGCTCTGTCCTAATGATTGTGTCATTTGCTTTACTGAAGCTTTTCAGCTTTATGAGGTCCCATTTGTCAATTCTTGGTCTTAGAGCACAGACCATTGGTGTTCTGTTCAGGAACTTTTTTCCTGTGCCTATGTGTTCCAGGCTTTTCCCTAGTTTCTCTTCTATTAGTTTCAGTGTGGCTGGTTTTAGGTGGAGGTCCTTAATCCACATGCAATTGAGCTTTGTACAAGGAGATAAATATGGATCAATTTGCATTTTTCTACATGCTGATCACCAGTTGGACCAGCACCATTTGTTGAAAATGTTATCTTTTTTCCACTCGATGGTTTTAGCCCCTTTTTCAAAGATCTTGTGACCATAGGTATGGGGGTTCATTTCTGGGTCTTCTATTCTATTCCATTGATCCTCCTGCCTGTCTCTGTTCCAATACCATGCAGTTTTTAATCACTATTGCTTTGTAGTACAGCTTGAAGTCAGGGATGGTGATTCCTCCAGAAGTTCTTTTACAGCTGAGAGTATTTTTCGCAATCTTGGGTTTTTGTCATTCCAAATGAATTTTAAGATTGCTCTTTCAATCTCTGTGAAGAATTGAGTGGGAATTTTGATGGGGATTGTATTAAATCTGTAGATGGCTTTTGGCAAAACAGCCATTTTTACTATATTAATCCTTCCAATCCATGAACATGGGAGATCTTTCCATCTTCTGAGATCTGCTTCAATTTCTTTCTTCAGGGGCATGAAGTTCTTGCCATACAGGTCTTTTACTTGCTTGGTTAGGTTCACACCAAGGTATTTTATATTATCTGTGACTATTGTGAAGGGTGTCATTTCCATAATTTCTTTCTCAGCCAGTTTATCTTTTGAGTAGGGGAAGGCTACTGATTTGCTTGAGTTAATTTCATATCCAGCCACTTTGCTAAAGTTGTATATCAGGTTTAAGAGTTCTCTGGTGGAAGTTTTGGGGTCACTTAAGTATACTATCATATCATCTGCAAATAGTGAGATTTTGACTTCTTCCTTTCCAATTTGTATCCCTTTGACCTCCTTGTGTTGCCTAATTGCTCTGGCTAGGACTTCCAATACTATATTAAATAAGTAGTGGGAGAGTGGGCAGCCTTGCCTAGTCCCTCATTTTAGTGGGATTGCTTCAAGTTTCTCTCCATTTAGTTTGATGCTGGCTACTGGTTTGCTGTATATTGCTTTTACTATGTTTAGGCATGGACCTTGAATTCCTGACCTTTCCATGACTTATCATGAAGGGGTGTTGAAGTTTGTCAAATGCTTTCTCAGCATCTAGTGATATGATCATGTTTTTTTTTTTTGAGTTTGTTTATATAATGGATTACATTGATGGATTTCCATATATTGAACCAACCCTGCATTCCTGGGATAAAGCCTCCTTGATCGTGATGGGTAATTGTTTTGACGTGTTCTTGGATTCGGTTCGCTAGAATTTTATTGAGTAATTTTGCATCAATGTTCATAAGGGAGATTGGCCTGGTGTTCTCTTTCTTTGTTGGGTCTTTGTGTGGTTTAGGTATGAGCATAATTGTGGCTTCATAGAATGAATTGGGTAGTGTTCCTTCTGTTTCTATTTTGTGGAATAGTTTGAAAAGAATTGGAATTAGGTCTTCTTTGAAGATCTGATAGAATTCTGCACTAAAACCATCTGGCCCCAAACTTTTCTTTGTAGGGAGACTTTTAATGACTGCTTCTATTTCTTTTGGGGTTATGGGACTGTTTAGATGGTTTATCTGGTCCTGATTTAACATTTGTAACTGGTATTTGTCTAGAAAATTGTTCATTTCATCCAAATTTTCCAATTTTGTTGAGTATAGGCTTTTGTAGTAGGATCTGATGATTTTTTTTAATTTCCTCAGTTTCTGTTGTTATGTCACCCTTTTCACTTCTAATTTTATTAATTTGGATGCTGTCTCTCTGCCCTCTGATTAGTCTAGGTAAGGGTTTATCTATCTTGTTGATGTTCTCAAAGAACCAGCTCCTGGTGTTATTGATTCTTTGGATAGTTCTTTTTGTTTCTATTTGGTTGATTTCAGCCCTGAGTTTGATTATTTCCTGCTGTCTACTCCTCTTGGGTGTATTAGCTTCTTTTTGTTTTAGGTCTTTCAGGTGCATTGTCAAGCTGCTAGTGTATGCTCCCTCCAGTTTCTTTTTGTAGGCACTTAGAGCTATGAATTTTCCTCTTAGCACTGCTTTCATTGTATCCCATAGACTTTGGTATGATGTGTCATCATTTTCATTAAATTCTAAAAAGTTTTTAATTTCTTTCTTAATTTCTTCCCTTACCTGATTATCAAGGAGTAGGGTGTTGTTCAGTTTCCATGTGAGTGTGGGCTTTGCATTGTCTTTGTCATTTTTGAAGACAAGCCTTAGACCATGGTGATCTGATAGGATGCAGGGGATTATTTCAATTTCTTTATATCTTTTGAGGCCTGTCTTGTGCCCAATTATATGGTCTATTTTGAAGAAGGTACCATGAGGTGCTGAGAAAAAGGTATATTCTTTTGCTTTAGGGTGAAATGTTCTATAGATATCTGTTAAGTCCATTTGGTTCATAACTTTTGTTAGTTTCACTTTACCTCTATTTAGTTTCTGTTTCCATGATCTATCCATTGCTGAGAGTGGGGTGTTGAAGTCTCCCACTATTATTGTGTGAGGTGCAATGTGTGTTTTGAGCTTTAGTAAGGTTTCTTTTATGAAAGTCGAGGCTCTTGAATTTGGCTCAAAGATATTCAGAATTGAGAGTTCATGTTGGTTGACTTTTCCTTTGACAAGTATGAAATGCCCTTCCTTATCATTTTTGATAGCTTTTAGTTGAAAGCTGATTTTATTCGATATTAGAATGGCTACTCCAGCTTGTTTCTTAGGGCCATTTGCTTGAAAATTGTTTTCCAATCTTTTACTCTAAGGTAGTGTCTGTCTTTGTCACTGAGGCGGGTTTCCTGTAAGCAGCTAAAAGCTGGGTCCTGTTTGAGTATCCAGTCCATTAGCCTATGCCTTCTTACTGGGGAATTGAGTCCATTGATGTTAAGAGATATGAAGGAGAGAGTGTTGTTGCTTCCTGTCATTTTTGCTAATAGTTGAGACATCGTTTGTGTGGTTATCCTCTTTTGGGTTTGATGGAAAAGGATTATTTTCTTGCTCTTTCTAGGGTATGATTGCCCTCCTTGTATTGGAGCTTTCCTGCTATTATCCTTTGTAGAGCTGGATTTGTGGGAAGATACTGTGTAACTTTGGTTTTGTCATGGAATATCTTAGTTTCTCCGTCTATGGTAATTGAGAGTTTTGCTGGGTAAATTAGCTTGGGCTGGCATTTACGTTCTCTTAGGGTCTGTATGATATTTGTCCAGGATCTTCTGGCTTTTATAGTATCTGGTGAGAAGTCAGGTGTAATTCTGATAGGTCTGCCTTTATATGTTACTTGGCCTTTTTCCCTTACTGCTTTTAAAATTCTTTCTTTGTTTTGTGCATTTTGTGTCTTGATTATTATGTGACGGGAGATATTTCTTTTTTGATCTAGTCTGTTTGGTGTTCTGTAGGCTTCTTGTGTGATTATGGGCATCTCATTCCTTAAGTTAGGGAAGTTTTCCTCAATAATTTTGTTGAAGATATTTACTGGCCCTTTAAGTTGGGGATCTTCACTCTCATCTATACCTATTATCCTTAGGTTTGTTCTTCTCATTGCGTCCTGGATTTCCTGGATGTTTTGTGTTAAGAACTTTTGCATTTTGTGTTTTCTTTGACATTTGTGTCAATATTTTCTAAGGTATCTTCTGCACCTGAGATTCTTTCTTCTGTCTCTTGTATTCTGTTGGTGATGCTTGTGTCTATGACTCCTGATTTCTTTCTTAGCTTTTCTATCTCCAGGGTAGTCTCCCTTTGTGATTTCTTTATTGTTTCTACTTCCATTTTTATGTCCTGGATGGTTTTGTTCAATTCCTTCATCTGTTTGTGTTTTCTTGTAATTCTTTAAAGGATTTTTGTATTTCTTTAAGGAATTCATCCTGTTTTCCTGTGTTCTCCTCAGGTTTTTTGATAGTGTTATTTATTTCCTTCTTATAGTCCTCTATCATCATCATTAGAAGTGGTTTTAGATCTGGTTCTTGCTTTCCTGGTGATATGGGGAGTTCAGGACTTTCTAATGTGGGAGAACTAGGTTCTGATGATGGCAAGTACCTTGGGTTGCTGGTGCTTGTGTTCTTGTGCTTGCCTTTTGACATTTGGATCACCTTTGTGCTGTCTGTGCTGTCTCTGACTGGGGCCTGTCTTTCCTATTATCTAGGTTGTGTCAGAACTGTTTGGGATGGGTTTTGCTGCTGGGGTTAGAGCTGAGGCCCAAGATGTGCTCTGTGCTCAGGTGGAAACCGGAAGGGGCCCAGGCTCCGGGTCAGGAGTGGATTCCTGGGTCCCAGTGGGTCCCGGTTGCTCCCTGATTGGGGGTAAATATTGCCTCCTCCTAGCCTAAGATACTGCTTGAGTTAGAGCTACTGAGAGCCCCGCTTCCTCTAGGTTCTGTGAGATTGAGTGCAGAGCTGACTCCCGGGATCTGCGGAGTGCTAGGGCTCAGATCGGAAGGAACCTGTGCTCCGGGCCAGGAGTGAATTCCTGGGTCCCTGTGGGTCCTGGTTGCTCCCTGTTTGGGGGCAAGTACTGCCACCTCCTAGCCTAAGATACTGCTTGGCATACAGGTCCTGAGAACCCCGCTTCCTCTGGATTCTGTGAGATTGGGTGCAGAGATGCCTCCCAGGATCTGAGAGTGTTCGGGCCCAGACCAGATGGAGTTGGTGCTGCGGGCCAGGAGCGAATTCCTGGGTCCCAGTGGGTCCCAGTTGCTCTGTGTTTGGAGCATGCGCTGCTTTTTCCTTACCTGGTATGCTGCCTGAGTTAAAGCTCCTGGGAGTCCCTCTTTCTCTCGGTTTTCTGGGGTTGGGTACAGAGCTGCCGCCTGTGACCTGCTCTATCCAAAATAGACTTATAAATAGACATTTAAATAAATATTTTAGTACAACTAAAATATTCCCAATGTAACATGTCAATAGCTTATCAATATCTTTGCAATGGCATTTTCTGATAGAAAGTATGTGTAATATTATAAAATCCCAAATCTGAATGATTACAATACAAATAATATCTTGATTAAAAATGTTTTTAAAAGTTAATATCGTGTATATGTATTTACCTGTGTGTCGGTCTGTACATGTGACAGGAGTGACACTGTGGGCCAAAAGAAAGAATGGAGACAGAATTTCAGAGAACTGTGAGCATCCTGATGAAGATACTGGCTAGCTATTGAACTTTAGTTGTCTGCAAAGGCAGTATATGTTCTCAACCACTCAGCTATCTCCACAATCCTGACAATAAATCTTTTATTGCTCTACTTTTTAAAATTCAGTGAAGATAATAATACATGTCCTAGTTTTGAAATGCATATTACATATTTACCTGTAAAACCATCAATTTTTAAATAAGAAAAATGTGAAAAAAGAATTATTTATCCCATAGTATAAGAAAAATTATGTTTTGCTACATGATATAAGGAATTACAAATAATAAGTTTTGAACCATCTTTGAGACCTTATGAAGGATCTGTTGGAATTTATTTTCTAGCTTTGCTATTATGCAAGTTAAGAAAAATATCATACAGTTAGATGATGTAATTACATCTTTATTATAGCAACAAAACTACATGTACAGTATGGCTTGGACTTTGGATTGAAATTGTCAATCATGGTACCAAACTAGGTTCACTTAAAGTTGGGTGTTTGATCCAATTCAGTACAATGGAAAGTCAAGAAAGTCAGGAAAAAACAGAAGGAGATGTAAGGGAAACCTCTACTTTTCGTTGCTTCTTTGGAAACACGTTGAGAATTCTGAATGTTTCATTTCTGATGTGTGAAGCTCAAAGAAGTGAAGAACAGCTGGTCCTGATTCCTGAAGCTGCAGAACATCAGCGTTAGCCATCAGTGCACACACTTCTGGACATTTGTCATGTGAATGAATGCAAAATGCATAGTTTAAACTAATTTTAGTTGTAAAATACTAGCTAAATTTTTGTAGCATGCCTAGTGTGTGTGCATGAGATGATGCTTACAATAAACTATGCCTCTGATATCTCTAAGGTGCCTTGTGGAAAATGTGTTCAGAAACAAACCAGTGCTGCACTGTCTCAGACAGTCCTCAACAGAATCCCCTCTTTCTGGAATAAAGGCCCTCAAAGAAAATTCACTGTGCTGTAGTTAAGGCTGCCACTTCTTATTCTGCTCCACTACCTTCTTATGTACTGGCCTGCTATGCACATTATATGTACTAATTGCTACTGTGGTCATGGAATTTTAGAGTCCAGTTAACAACTGCAAATTAGTTTTCAATGGATTTTAGTTTTTGTTGTTTTAATTTTTAAATATTTATTTTTTGTTTATTTACATTTTTTGAGACATAGCCTTGGCTGTCCTGAAACTTGCTCTGTAGACCAGGCTGGCTTTTATATTACAGAGTTCTATGTGTCTCTGTGTGGTGGGATTGAAGCTGTGAATCGCCACTGCCTAGCTTGAAATTATTTTATTATATTAATATTTGTTTACCTTTGTGTTTTCAAATGTGATCTATTCATGCAATATGGGGTGTCCTTAATTCAGTTTGTGGTTGAGGATAGCCATGAAGGTCTGATCATTTTCCATCCATCTGGGCTGCTGTGTCAGCATCCTCAATTTCTTTGCAGTGGTAGGAAAGCATTCTGTACTGTGAGTTACAGTCCTTTCCTTAATTGTCACATGTATGCAACTATTTCAGAGTACTGTAAGGGTCATTTAATTGGGCACAGCATCAATTTCAACACTGGAAAATCATTCTAAGAAAATATTTTTTATTTTTATATTATCTTTGCCTGTGTGCAAAGATGTAAATAGTCATCTTTATAACAATGGTAATCTTAATGATAAAATCATGAAAATTCTAAGCCAATAAATGATGAAAATTTGAATTTAAAAAGTGTTCCATTGATCCATGAAAAATGTTAGTGTCCTTCATTGCATTTTTACTTCCTATAATAAGTATAAAAATCAATGATATATCAAGCACTGGATAAAACATTTAAAGGCTACAAAGAACAATTCAATGTAGAGATAAAGCAGATAAATTTTATGATTTTTAGGAAGCATCCATACTCTCCATTTTGTCATATTGACACTGAATAAGAACATAAGCCATTTTGAGTCACACAAATAAATATTTGTGCAGGGCGTTTCATGAAAGTTTCCTGTTGCAATTGCAAACCAGATAAAGGAAGAAGTTCCTTGACATAATTAAGGGCAGCAAAGTAAATTTCAAAGTCTGTGGTGATTTGTGAGAGTACCCACATGCCATGGCAGATTAGAGTATGTTACCTTGAAAATTCAGCACCACATTGCCTCTGCTCTCATTTCTGACATTCGGAAGCACTATAAATGTGATGGGATTCCATAATACTTTACTCACAATTTGCTGGTAGTTACATCTTCTCTATTTATTGTTAGCACACAAGCGTATAATAAGAATGCATATTGAGAATTGTTGAATAAAATGTAATGGTTGCTGAAGAATAAAATATTTAAAATGTGTTGTTTTGACTAAAGTACTGATAACTTGAGATTTTTGATGCTTTATTGATCAAATGAGTAGAAATCTTTTAAAAGCGAGAGATAATGACTGTTGACTTGAAATTTATGTTTCCATATTAATAATCTGCTCTTGTATTTATCTTTAAGCTCAGCTGTAATAACATATGAGTATTATGAAATCTATGAATTAGTATTTTCTTATAATATTATAGTTAATGTGTATTCATAACTTTTAAGCCAAGCAATGCTCTGTTGTTACATGAGGCTTATACAATATGTGTGTTAGTAGACAGAATTCTGTCCAGAGTACACAAAAATGCTCTGGAACTTTTAGCTCTTCAAAAACAAATAATAAAGCAATTACAAGGTCTCTAACTCTTCAATACATGCCAAAGATATATGCAGCAAAATATTAAGCTTTTGTTGCAGTTATTATATATTTTCAGATATTATTTGTGAATCATTTTTTGATATACAATTTGTTTCATGCTATATAATTATTGAAAACTTTGGAGAAATGACTACAATGCTTCCTATTCAGAAGGCAGTTTTATGCCATGGCTATTTAAGCTATATTATTACCTTTGGAAGTAAGAGTGACTATTGTTCTTGGTAGGAAGAGGCAGGCGGATTTCTGAGTATGAGGCCAGCCTCATCTACAGAGTGAATTCTAGGACAGCCAGGGCTACACAGACAAATCCTGTCTCAGAAAAAAACAAAAACAAAAGACAAAACAAAAACAAAAAACAAAAAACAAAACAGAGAAATGAGTGACTATTAGTAGAGGAAAACATTTTACTGGGAAAGGGAAGAATTTTCATATTTTATGACACATAAGTGAGAATGTAGTTTAAGGAAATAAGATATTTATATGTTTTGAGTCATGGTATTTTGATGAGAATAGGAGATGTGGTCTCCCACTAATTTTTCTAGGTTTCAAAATGATAATGAGTATAAACTTCAGTCAGGTTTCAAGTGTAAATTTAAGAATCGAGAATAAATTGCAACAGGTGATCCAGTTTAAACCATAGAACAAAATGCACACTGAAGTGAATGTAACTTAAAATTTAGTAGGAAAAATTTCTGCTATGCCTTAAGCTGAACTAGGGTAAAGTCCTACCTCCACATATGGCTTAAGGACAAGTTCATTGAGCTTCTGAATGTCAGTTGCTTAACACCTGTAACAGAAAGATGAGGAAGATGTGATAAAACAGACCCATCCAGAGTTCTCAGACAGCTCTCTGTGGAACTGATGCTTTAGCAGTAATACCTAGAGTAGAGGTGATTGGTAGAATGAAGGTGAAGAAAAAAAAAAAAGAAACAAAAGCTATGCACTGCTGGGACTGAGAGCAAAGGGAGGGTAAGGATAAATTATTGTGATCACTGTTATGATACACATAAGTGCAAGGATTTTTAGGAAGGAAAGCCATTTGTGTGCACACAGCAACATTTGTGTGTATACAACAAGAAATGAATACACACTTCAGCCTTGCACAGAATAGTGTTCATGCAGGGGAAAAAAAGGAATTTCTGAAAAAGCGCAAGTATTGGAAATCATGGTCACATTGCAAAATTAAGCTCATTGTCTAATGAAAATAAAGGCACATGTGGTAGTAGATGCTTTCTCCTTGGCTATAAGGCAAGACTTGTCCTTACTGTTCCCACAGGCTTCCACACCAGGTAAGTAACACGGTGGGGCTTGCATTAATGGTGAAGTCACAAAGGCAGGCCCCATGAAGCTAACTAAACATGTGAGCCTTAAGTACTGTTAAGAAAAATACTAAGGGCTTCATCTCTGAGGAACACATTCATACCATTTCTGCACCAAGAGCCCATCTGTGTGATGACTTTCACATCATTAGTATCCTGCTATACAGGAACAAAACTCATCATTTATTTATTGGTTTCACAACATGGAAAAAACCATGAAAATGATACTTTCTGGTGGTTTATTCTGAAAAAAGAAAAAAAAAACTTAATTTGTATGAAATGATTCTCATGTAAGGTACAGAGATATCTGTGGTTAATGGTTGAATCAAACTACATCACTACAAAGAACAAATTTCAGTGTCTGCTCCTAAGTTTAGGTAGATAATTCCTGATTTTATTTCCTTGAATATAGAATTTAACAGTTTTAATGTACTGTTCAAGATAAGTTTAGAGCAATGGCAATGTAGGTGGATTGTCTTTGAAATATAATTTAGAAATTTTTTATCTTTGGAGGCAGCTGTTGGCTGGATACACTATGTATATATTTTTTGACATTTTGCAGAAGATTAGCTGTGAACAGCTAAGCTTAAGTTACTCTGTTTGATATGGTAACAAGATATAAATTCATGTACCTTAAAAATTGGCTGCTTAACTACTTATCACTTTCCTGCAATGCAAAATATATCTTAAACCTGAGGGCACTGTATACTTCCAATGAAAACATTAACAGCTGCTAGCTTCCCACTCTTGACTTACGAAATATTAGTAGCTTAAGTATAATTTTATTTTAGGTGATGAGCCTGAGTGTAACTTGAAAAAAATCCAGTTCTTAATGTTTGGTTATCATGTTCTCAGCTAATGCAGGATGTGGCCATGTAGATGATATTCAGAAGTTAATTTCAGGATGGTAAACTTATTTTTATTAATAATTAAAGTCTTTTAAAGCTAAGGAATAAAGTTGCAGATATTTCAGTCATTATTGCAACATAAGACATAGTTACTTAATTCTACCTAAGCATGTTTACTTCAACTAAAAATAAGTTAGCACATTTGATTCAGAGCTGTGTTTTGCTAAATACTTATGAGTATCATGACCTAGAGACTCATACTTAATCATTTTGTTCCAACAACTAAAAAGACATTTCCAGAAATTTCAAGCTTGTCAAAAACATTAGTCACCTATTTAAAAATCCATTTCCATGAAATGTAACATTTGAAGAAGAAATTCATCTGTTGATATGACTTGTTCATGCTCATGTTAAAAATGTTGTCTTTCTCCAATGGTATTAGTTGGAAATAAAATCATTGTTTGATAATTGAAGTTAAAATTCTATACTAATTGTAGTTAAATATATTTGCAAAGATTTTTTTAAGGAAAAGTAAAGTAGATATGGAAAGAAGGATTAGCGGCTATAAGTGCCTGCTGCCAAGACAATGAATCTGAATTTGTTCCTGAAAACTCACATGTTAGAAGAAAAATAAGGATTCCCCTCAAGTTGTCATCTTATTTTCACATACATGTAATGACATTAATGTACCCATACGCATATGCACATATATAAGCAAATAAATGAAAAAATGTGTGCTTTGAGACACAATTTAATTTGATAAAAGTTTCTGTCTTTCAACAAACTGACATCCAAGGATTAGACATGGCAGTATTCAGAGATCAAAAATGTTTCCAGTTAAGAAAAACCCTAGTATTTTTTTTTCTTCAAATAAAGGCTTTTTTATTTCAGGGAATGTATACTGCCTTAGTTAGGGTTTCATTGCTGTTAAGAAACACCATGACCAAGGCAACTCTTACACAGGACAACATTTAATTGAGGCTGGATTACTGTTTAAGAGGTTCAATCAATTATCATTGTGGCAGATTGACTTCAGCAGGCAGCTAGGAGAAGGGTCTCTTCCACACTGGAAAGAGGTTGAGCATAAGACCTTAGAGCCTACCCCTATGATGATACACGTCCACCAGTACTCTACAAGGCCACATCTACTCCAATAAGACCACATCTCCTAATAGTAGTCCTTTCCATGGGCCAAGCATATTAAAACCACCACACATACTGACATAATGGACGATCTTAGTTGTCAGCTTGACAGATCTAAGAAGAGGGGACCTCTGTTTTGGAATTGTGTCTATCATGTTGTCCTTTGTCCTGGGAGTATGTCTCTGGAGCATTTTCTAGATAGTTAATTGATTTAGGAGTGCCCAAGGCAGTGTGCATGGTGCCATTCCTGGGGTGATGGACATGGACCTTATGAAAATAATAGTTGAGGAAGCCAGGAGGAACAAGTCAGTAATCAGGATTTCTCTACTCTCTGCTCAAATTCTTGTCTCCAGGTTCCTGTCTTGAGCTCCTATATTGACTGTAGGGCCTTGAAAGGGGGTCATGGTTTTGGTAGAAGTGTTGGCTGGAATTAGCCTGGAGACCCTGCAAGGATTGGCATTTATTCCGCAGCACTCCCAGAATCCAGGTCCCTAACATGTGGCATGGAACTCCATTGATCTGCACTGTTCAGTCACGTAGGACAATGCTGTCCCCTCAAAAGAGCACAGGTAGAGGGAATGACTACAGGTTTCAGGCCCTAGAGAGATTTACATACTAATGAGATACCTGAAGGCCAGAGGTGATAGCCAATTAAGCATTCTTCCCCAGACCCTCCCCCTTTTCTCCCTCCCTATTTAACTTCAGTCTGCCCTGAGTTTCAGGGGTGTACTGCAAGATCCATTTACGTCCGCCATGAAAATGAATCCTTTTGGGATAATGGACTTTCTCGTGTCTTTGGGGTCCACCATGGGAAAACACGGAGAAGGCCTTTAATGAGCTGCTGTAGCCACAGCTGCCGTGCCTAACTTCCCACCTGGAGGACCTCCCTGAATTCTAGAACAGGGGACCCACAATTGACTTTCCTTGATGATGGTCTATTTTTGTAACCTATATGACATATCAGCCCTTTGTTCCTCCAACTTGCTTTTGGTCATGATATTTGTAACAGTAACAGAAAGCAAGCTATGACACCAAAGAGGTGCTTTAAACCTAAGATAATGTCACTTTTCTTCTTTTTTCTTAAAGATCAACCCTTTGTCTTTACTTTCTGAGTTTCCATGGGCAAATCTACATCTTATCGTAAATGAGAGCTTGAAAATGTAGTTTTTCAGTGGATTTACTCTGGCATATGCTATTTGCTTAAACAATCTTTTTGATATCATAAACTTCACAAAGCTTGCATTAGCATAGTAAATAGCATGATGAAAAAGTATGATGAAATATGTCATAATAGCTTTCAACAGACATGTCCAATGGATGGATAATCATTGCTTTTCTTTCTCATCTCAGTTTTAAATCATATGTCCATCTCAATAAATACTAAGTAATAAGTACCAAACCTGCAGTTGAAATCTAATTTCTGTGTGAGATTTGAAACACTTGTGTATTTTTGGGTGTAGAGTTTTTAAAAGTTCATTTCTGTTGAGAATATCGTTTGTATAAAAACAAAAACTACTAAATTAATTAAAAGGGAGTAGAGTAGAATAATATTAGGCTTTAATGTATATATGTTTGTATTTGTATTGAACATACTGCCACATTGCTTGAAGGTGGTAATCTAGTAAGTTTTTTATATATAGCTTAATGATGTTTTATTCAAAACATAAACATTCTGCAAAACCTTTACTTTCACTATTTATTAATTACTTTTTTTTGTTTGTTTGTAATTTATGGTTTCCTCTCCATCCCTGCTTCTATGAGGGTATTCCCCCACCCACTCACTTAGTCCTTCCTGACTGCCCTAGTATTTGTTTACACTGGGGTATTGAGCCTTCACAGAATCAAGAGCCTCCACTCCCATTGATGTTGGATAAGGCAGTCCTCTGCTACATAGGCAGCTGGATCCATGGAACCCTCCATGTGCATTAGTTTAGTCCTTGGGGGCTCTTTTAACTACCACTGAATTTAGTATTTCTTCATCAGAGTGAAATTCGTGGTCCTCTATACACACATATACACAAAATTTCTTACAGAATTCTTAAAGCAATCTGGAAAATAGGACATTAGATTATATCCTCCAAATTCTTTGTGCATTAAAAAAAGAATGGTGTCAACCCCCTGGAACAAACAAACAAACAAACAAAAATACAAAAAATTAAAATAAAACAAAAACCAACCGTCCAACCAGCCAACCAACCAACTACAACAATAGAAAATGTTAATTCTACAGTAGAGCAAGCTTACTTATTTTTCTAGGCTGCCCCAACTACATTCAGCTTCTTCAATTTCCATAGCATCTTTTCTGAGACAATACATTCCTATACATCAAGTTCTTATTTTGAGCCTGCAAAAGGCGTAAGATAGTAACAAAAACACTAAAATTCAAATAAAAATACATTATTTATCTTTCTATCATGTAAGACTCTGCTCATGTCTATAACTTCTGAGTCAATTCTGGCTAGGAAACAGAGACTCCATGGGAGCTGCTGCATACTCATTGAAGTGCTTAGTAGACACTACAGACAGACTATATATATATATGTTCTGTTGTTTTAGAATGTAGATATTCTTAGCATATCAGCCTTATTCATAATAGCCAAAAGCTAGAAACAAGCCAGATATCCTTCAGCAGAAGAACAGATATAGAAAATGTGGTTTATTTACACAATGTATGAAATGTATGAAATGCAATGTATGAAAAGCGAGGACATCTTGAATTTTACAGTCAAATAGATGGAACCAGAAAATATCATCCTGAGCGAAGTAACCCAGACCCCAAGAGGACATGCATGGAAATGCAGGGACAAAAAAAAAAAAAAAAAGAAAGAAAGAAAGAAAAGAAAAAAAGAAAGAAATCAAAGACCAAAAAAAAAATGGAGCAGAGATTGAAGGAAAGGCCATTCAATGGCTCAACTTTGGATTCATCCCATATGCAGGCACCAAATCCTGATGCTATTACTGATGCCTTGTTGTGCTTGCAGACAGGAGCCTAGCATGGCTGTCCTCTAAGAGGGTCTACCAGCAACTGAATGATACAGATGCATATACTCAAAGACAACAAATTGGTTGGGATTGGGGACCTATATGGGTATTTTACAGTCTCTAACAGATCATAGATGCAAGCCCAAATATCTTTGCCCAGCAAATATTCTAATCACCATAGACAAAGAAAAGATATTACATAACAAAACAAAATTTAAACAATATCCTTTCACAAGTGCAGCCCTACAGAAGATACTAGAAGGAAAACTCCAACACAAGGAGGGTAACTACATCAACACAAGAAATGGATAATTCCACAACAGAAAGCCCAAAACAAGAGAAACACACACACACACACGCACACACACACACACACTACCACCAACAACATCAAAATAACAGGAACTAATTGGTCATTAATATCCCCTAACATCAACTGGTCTCAATCCTGAAATAAAACAACACAGGCTGACTGAGTTGTTGTGTGAATAGAATCCATCATTTTGCTGCACACATGAGACATACCTCAGTAGCAAAGAGAGATATTACTTCAGAATGGGCAGAAAAAGATTTTCAAAGCAAACAGACCCAAGAAACAATCTGTGATAGTCATTTTAATATCTAATAAACTCACATTTTAACAAAAGCCATCTAATATATCAAAAAGGACATTTCATACTCATCAAAGTAAATATCCATCAAGATGATGTCTAAATTCTCAACATCTATGCCCCAAATGCAAGGGTACTCACATTCATGAACATTGCTAAAGCTTAAAATATACATCAAATCCCACACATCAATAGTCAGAGACTTTAGCACAAATTCTCACCAACTGACAGGAAATCAAGATAGAAGCTAACAGAGATTATGAATCAAATGGATGTAGCAGGTATCTACAGAACATTTCACATAATCACAAAAGATTACACTTTACAGAACCTCATGAATCTTTCTCTAAAATTGACCATATACTAAGTCAAAAAGCAAGCTTCAACAGATACAAGAAAATTGAAATATTTTTTTATTTCCTATTAGACCACCAGTGTTTAAAGCTAGACTTCAACAACAGAAACAACATAAAGCCTACATACATCATCACAGAAACAACTCTCTACTCAATGATCATTGGTAAAGGATAGAAACAAAGAAAAAAATAAGGACTTTATAGAATCCAGTAAACATGAAGCCGAACATAACCAAACATATGGGATAAAATGATAGCCATGTTAAAGAAAAGTTCATTGCATGATGTGCTTTCATAATGAAATTGGAGAGTTCTCATATAAGAATTTAAATGTACACTAGAAAGCTCTAGAAAAAAAAGAAAAAGAAGGAGAAGGAGAAGGAGAAGGAGAAGAAGGAGAAGAAGAAGAAGAAGAAGAAGAAGAAGAAGAAGAAGAAGAAGAAGAAGAAGAAGAAGAAGAAGAAGAAGAAGCAGCAAACAGACAGGAAATAATCAAACTCAGGACTGAAACCAATCAAATTGAAAGAAAAAGAGCAATACAAAGAATCAATGAAACCAAAAGATGGTTCTTTGAGAAAATCAACAAAATAGACAAAACCTTAACCAAACTAATTAAAAGGCAGAGAGACAGTATTCAAACAAACAAAATCAGTAGTTAAAAGGGAGACATAAAAATGCACACTGAGAAAAGTCAGAGAATCATTAGGTCTTACTTCAAAATCTTGTACTCCACAAAATTGGAAAATCTCAATGATTTTCTAGACAGATTCCACTTACCAAAGTTAAATCAAGATCAGGTAAACTATCTAAATAGTCTTATACTCTCTAAGGAAACAGAAGCAGTCATTAAAATTCTCCCATGCAAAAAAGGCCCAGGACCAGATGGTCTTAGGTCAGATTTATACATAATTTTCAAAGAAGAACTAATACAAATCATCCTCAAACTGTTCCATGAAACTGAAACAGAAAATATATTGCAAAATTCTTTTTATGAGGCCAAAGTCACCCTGATACCTAAACCACACAAAAACTCAACAAAGTAAAAGAACGTCAGACCAATTTTCCTTGTGGACATTGATGAAAAATACTCAATTAAATACTTGCAAACTGAATTCTAGAACACATCAAATACATTATCCACTGTCATCAAGTATGCTTCATCTAAGTGTTGTAGGGGTGTTTCAATATATGAAAATCCATCAGTGTAATCCAGATTGTATAAACAAACTGAAGGACAAAAACCATATGGTTGTCTCATTATAAGCTGAAAAGCCTTTGTCAAAATCCAACACCACTTCATGTTAAAAGTCTTGAAGAGATGAGGGATAGAAGGCATGAATCTAAACATAATAAAAGCACCAAACAGCAATCCAATAGCCAGCATAAAATTAAATGGAGAGAAACTTAGAACAGTTGCACTAAAACTAGGGACAAGACAAGGCTATCCATTCTCTCCCTATCTCTTCAATATAGTACTAGAGGTCTGAGCTAGAACAATAAGACAACTAAAGGAGATCAAAGGGATACAAATTGGAAAGAAAGAAGTCAAAGAATTGCTATTTGCAGTTGATATGATATATATGTGTGTATATATATATATATATATATATCCAAAAATTCTACCAGAAAACACATATAGTTGATGAATACCTTCTGCATAGTAGTAACTGGACACAATATTATCTCAAAAAAATGAATAGTCCTTCTTTATATAAACAATAAATAGGCTAAGAAAGAATACAAAGAGAAAACAGCCTTCAGAATGGCCAAAAATAATATAACACATTTTGCTTTAACTCTAACAAAGCAGGTGAAACTTGGATGACAAAAACTTAAAATCCCTAAAGAAAGAAACTGAAAATGATATCAGAAGATGGAAATATCACTCATGTCCATTAATTGGTAGCATAAACATAGTGAATGTATCATCTTACCAAAAGTAATCTACAGATTCCATGAACTTTCCATCAAAATTCCAACACACATCTTCATAGACTTTAAAAGAGCAATTTTCAACTTCTATTGAAAAACAAAACACCCAGTATAGCCAAAACATTCTGAACAATAAAAATACTTGGGGAGAAATCACCATTCCTGATCTCAGCTTAAAAACAATTATACAGATTTCTACCAATAAGTTATGGCTATGTAACCAGTTCTAGCTATTCCTCCGTGTTCTAGTAAAATCATTACTTTTCCCTAGAAGGACAGCCTAATATTAACCACCACAGTCCGCAAGCCCAGGGAATAGGGGCACCGACTCTTCATTAACTTCCTTAAGCTGAATTTGGGGGATGAGGGGAAAGGTAAATTGATAAGCCTCTGACAGCTGTGTCTTCACTACATCCAGCTGAAATTCTAGGATATCAGAGGTTCGAGCAGGTCTGCTCAGCTTGTTTGATGAGTAGATACACCAAAGCTGTGTATTCTGCAATACACAAATCTCAAAACAAATTTTTGTATCAAGATAATTTTTTTGATTGAATTCTGGAATCTAGTCTTCTGGTGGCCTGCTTCTGTCATGTCTAACCCATATAATTCTGGGAGGTAGAAATTTCTTAATCATCTCTTCTGAAAATACACAGACAAAACCTTTTTCCCAAACGTTCATATCCTTGTCCCAGTAACCAGAAAAACCTTTATCTTGACCTTGTTCCCAGAGGAAAATATAACCACAAAACTGAAAATTGCACCCATCTTGAAAATAAAATCAATTTAACAACTAAAATACTGTACGTGCCTATTCGTAGGCTTTTCCTATTTTCCCAAGCATGAAATGAACCCAGAATTCCCGTACCCCCAGGGCAGACCTTTGGTTAAATGCCATTTGTAAGAAGGAGGGTCTGGGAAGGAATGTTTAATTGGCCCCTCTGGCCTTTAGGTATCTCATTAATATGGAGATCTCTTGAGGCTCTGAGGTCTGTAGGCACACCCTCTACCTGTGCTAGGTGACACAAGCTTCTCCTTTGGCAGGGGCTGTAGGGGCATTGCCCTATGTGACTGAAAGGCACGGATCAATGGAGGTCTTTGCCTGTGTGTCAGAAGCATGGAGTCTGGGAGTTTGGTGGTCTGTATGCTGTCCCTTGCAGCGTGGGTCTTCGACCGTCTCTAGCTTGTGCTCCATCAGAAACCCAGCTATCCTTTCACGATCTCACAAACAGAGTCAACTAACCTGGACTCTTGAGGGCTTCCAGAGACTGAACCACCAACCAAAGTGGACTGGACCTTAGCACCCTGTATATATGTAACAGATGTGCAGCTTAGCCTTCATGTGGGTTACCTAACAACTGGAGCAGTGTTGTTTCTGAAACTGTTGCCTGCTTGTAGATCCTATTCTGCTAATTGGGCTGCCTTGTCTGGCCTCAGTGTGAGAGGATGTATCTAGTCTTGCAGTGACTTGATGTGCCAGAGTGGGGTGGTATCGAAGGGGTGCCTCCCCATTCTCAGAGAAGGAGATAGGGACTGGAGGAGGAGTTTTGTGAGTGAGGACTGTGTAGAGAGAGGGGGAGCTGATATTGGGATGTAGAGTGAATAAATAAATTAATGAAAAAAAAATAGAATACTAACTTTGCTTTAATCACTCTGATTGTGTTGAGCTAAGTGTATACAGTGTATACAGGGTCCTGTCCAAAGCCTGACATTGTGTTAAATCAGGGGACAGAAATGCAGAGGCATAAAGGCAGAGAACCAATTCCTAAAGTGTTTCCTCTGACTAAAACACACACACACACACACACTCACACCCACAATGTGAATTTAAGGAAAATGTATCATAAATATTCGAGAATATGATTAATACTGTAGTAAAATTTTATGTGAAAGTCCAAAATTTTCCATGGAATTCATCTTCCTTAAGTAACCATTTCTATATTGGAGTATCTGCTCTATCTGTATCTTTAAGTATAGAGTAGAAACAGGAAAAAATGCATAGTACTTGCATATCCAACAGTGAACTGTTGAGAAAATATCTCACTAACAGAGTATTTACCAATATTATACTTGTATTAAGGTTCAATTCCCAATACAGAAAAATATTACTAATAAGTCAATAAACTAGTATACATTGATTTACTGTGTGGGTATTGGTGAGATAAACCAGTTTTACTATTTCTTTTAAGATATATTGGGTATATTAAAATAGATTTTCTGCAATTTGACAAAGTCACTTGTTTGGTTTCCTAAAATATCTCACCAGTTTTAGAATTTATCTAGAATTAAATAAAATTTGTTTCATGCATCCCTTATTTTAATATATAAGATTGATTTAGCTGTAGTTTTAAAATGGAGTTATTCTTTGTGTAAGTGGTATCCAATAGACAGTCTTTTTTTTTTAATTTGGTCATTTGTTCTGATTTAATTGGCTTTTGAGCAGGGCTAATGTTCACATTACAAATATTCTTGTAAGTTTTTAGCAATTGTACTATTTTCTTTAATTTTCACTATCATGTGTAGTCCCTATACAGATTGTTTTGTTTCCAGATATTCTTTCTTTGTCCCATTGTTTAAACAAAGTGAATTTTCAAAAATCCAGACTTCAGTATGAAAGAGAAGACACATTTCTTTTTTTTTTCTTTTTTTTTCTTTTTTTTTTTTTTGGTTTTTTTTTTTTTTTTTTTTTTGGTTTTTTGAGACAGGGTTTCTCTGTGTAGCCCTGGCTGTCCTGGAACTCACTCTGTAGACCAGGCTGGCCTCAAACTCAGAAATCCGCCTGCCTCTGCCTCCCAAGTGCTGGGATTAAAGGCGTGTACCACCACTGCCCGAGAAGACACATTTCTTACAAAGTATTTATATGGCACAAACTAATTCAGAATGGTCTGTACTTTGTATCATTGTTCTGTTTCTTTCAAAGGTGCATATATGTTTTTGGCTTTAAGTTTTATGGCTTTTAGTTTTCCTAGAAACTCTTGTACTTTACTTTCATTAAACACAATTAATTTGGATTCCATATATGAGTTTCCGTGTATTAGCTAAAGTTCAACTTCAACTAACTTTTTTTTTAAATATATATTTTATTGGATATTTTCTTTATTTACGTTTCAAAACATATCCCTTTTCCTGGCTGCCCCCCACCCCCGAAATGCCCTAACTAATCCCCTGCTTCTGTGATGGTCTTCTCACACCAACTCACCCACTCCCTTCTCCCCGCCCTGTCATTCCCCTACACTGGGGCATCTAGCCTTCCCAGACCAAGGACCCCACCTCTCATTGATGTCCAACTCGGCCATCCTTTCCTACATATGCTGCTGGAGCCATGGGTCACTCAATGCATACTCTTTGGTTGGTGGTTTAATCCTTGGGAACTCTGGGATTCTGGTTGGTTGATATTGTTGTTCTTCCTATGGGGCTGCAAACCCCTTCAGCTCCTTCAATCCTTTCTCTTAACTCTTCAGTTGGAGACCTCATACTCAGTCCAATGTTTGGCTGCAAGCAACTGCCTCTGTATTTGTCAGGCTCTGGCAGAGCCTTTCAGGAGACAGCTATATCATGCACTTCTTGGCATCCACAATAATGTCTGGGTTTGACTGTATATGGGATGGGTCCCCATGTGGGGCAGTCTCTGGATGGCCTTTCCTTGAGTTTCTTCTCCAAATTTTGTCTCTGTATTTCCTACTGGGTGTATTTTTCACAATTCTAAGAAGGAATGAAGCATTCATACTTTGGTCTTCCTTCTTCTTGAGCTTCATGTCGTCTGTGAATTGTATCTTAGTTATTCCGAGTTTTGAGCTAACATCCACTTATCAGTGACTGCATACCATGTGTGTTCTTTTGTGATTGGGTTACCTCACTCAGGATGATATTTTCTAGTACCATCCATTTGCCTAAGAATTTTATGAAATCATTGCTTTTAATAGCTGAGTAGTGCTCCATTGTGTAAATATACCACATTTTCTGTATCCATTCCTCTGTTGAAGAACGTCTGGGTTCTTTCCAGCTTCTGGCTATTATAAATAAGGCTGTTATGAACATAGTGGAACATGTGTCCTTGTTATATGTTGGAGAATAATTTTGGTATATGCCTAGGAGTGGTATAGCTGGATCCTCAAGTAATACTATGTCCAATTTTCTGAAGAACCACCAGACTAACAAAGGAGCTAAACCAATCCAGTGGGAAAAAGACAGCATTTTCAACAAATGGTGCTGGTTCAACTGTTGGTCAGCATGTAGAAGAATGCAAACTGATCTGTTCTTATCTCTTTGTTCAAAGCTCAAGTCCAAGTGGATCAAGGACATCCACATAAAACCAGATACATTGAAACCAATAGAAGGAAGAGTGGGGAAGATCCTTGAACACCTGGGCACAGGGTAAAATTTCCTGAACAGAACACCAATAGATTATGGTCTAAGGTCAATAATAGACAAATGGGACCTCATAAAATTGCAAAGCTTCTATAAGGCAAATGTCACTGTCAATAGGACAAAATGGCAACTAACAGATTGGGGAAAGATCTTTACCAATCCTACATCCAATAGAGGGCTAATATCCAATATATACAAAGAACTTTAATAGTTAGACTCTAGGGAACCAAATAACCCTATTAAAACATGGAGTACAGAGATAAACAAAAAATTCTCAATTGAGGAAACTCGAATTGACAAGAAGCAATTAAAGAAATGTTCAGTATCCTTAGTCCTCAGAGAAATGCAAATCAAAACGAACCTGAGTTTTCAACCTCACATCAGTCAGAATTGGTAAGATCAAAACCTCAGGTGAGAGCAGATGCTGGTGGGGATGTGGAGAAAGAGGAACATTCCTCCATTGTCAGTGTGATTGCAAGTTGGTACAACCACTCTGAAAATCATTCTGGTGGTTTCTGTAGTAACACTTTAAAAGGATTTAAAACATTGTAAATATCAGTAGAAATTTGAATATTTCAAATGTTCAAAGTGATCTATCAAATAAACAGAGGATCAGTTTGGTTAAATGTGAAAAGGGGACCCTTTGAAAATGAGTTTGTGAGTAGAAACTAAGAAGTGGAAGACGGCCGGTTGTGATAGCACAAGCCAGTAGAATTTGCTGAAGGAGGCAGAGGCAAGAGGACCTCAAGTTGGAGGCCTCCTGAGCTATACATTTTTAGCACAGCTGAAATAGCTCAGTTGGAAGAGTGTTAGACTGAAGATATAGTAAATGTGTTTTCTTGTGACCTCTGGATTTAGTGTGTGCAATCTCTAGTGTGACTTTGATCTTCAAGTCCTCAATCTAGATGTGACCACACAGCATGTGGGCACTCCTGGGTTAGGTGCTTCATCTGCATTCATTTTGTCACTTCATCCTTTGCCATACTTATATCTCTCCCTTGGTATTACTACAAGCATGGGGCCAAGACATATTGGACAGTTTTTACTGGTTTGTTGATCTAAGCTTAATATGTGTTAACCGTTTGCTTTGTCCTATCATAAAATTTTGTAAGCTTAATTCAAATTAAAGTTAAAAGATGCCTTCTCAGAACTTAATCTCACCTACATTAGATCAGCTTCCTTCTTTTACATATTAACACGTGAGTAACTTTCTGTTTTCACATTCACATGGGTTGTAATTTTGAATATATCAGAATTAATGTATTATTCATCAAAATTTTATGGAAAGAACACTGTCTCTACCATGAAAGTAGACTGGAAATGTTTTTTAATATGATACAGTTTCTAGATTTTAATAAAGATTTATACTTGTTACTATTAATTAAGAGAATAAATGTCTTAAAGTTTTGTAGTTTTTGATGACATGTTTATCTATATGAACATATACTAAATTGTTTATTGTACCTCATAGCTATCCTATATCTGAGCACTTTGTTCTTTCATATATTGATTTGCTTATTAAAATTGTGTTTTCTCACAGTATATAGCAGAATTTTAATCCAGTAATATAGATTATATCCAAGGATATGATCCATCTGAAATGCTAACACACCCTGGATTATAGTAAGATCTGGCTGCAATACAGAAATGCACTTATTATACCTTTAATCTGAAACAATTAAAGTAAACTTTGTACAAGGAGACAGAAATATTTGTGACATCTAATTGAGGGACAGCTGAAGTGTAGAATCAGAGAAAGATGTGACAGAATGATTCAGAGATTGTATATGCCCATCTCAGATGAGAATAGCACAAAAAAGAGAAGCTATTTAACATCAGTGCACGGAGAAATTGTCACTTAATTGGGACTCAGTTGAGTTTAGTGCTTTGGAGTTGTCAGTTCTGACTGAACCAGAGTTGCACTGAGTTTAGCTCAGAGGCAGTTATACTGGGAAAGTTATGCAGAGACAGCTTGCAGAGAGAACAAGCCAGACCTGGGTGAAGAAAGAAGTGTCAGTGAATGAGAAGAAGGTAGAAGAGTATAACAAATTGTTTCAGTTAGCCTGAAGTCAAGCTGAGCAATTCAGTGAGAAGCTGAGACTTCCAGATTGAATCAGTCATCTTTTAGAGGAGTTTGGCTTAGAACAGCTGAGGTGAATCAGCCAGCCAGAGTTGAGAAAGATCTAGAAAGAATGAGTTAATTCAGCAGCATGCCTCTGAGATGACAATTACATCTGGTGAATAAAATTACCTTTATAACAAAGTGTTCATTATAATTTAAACTTATTTTCATAAAATTTATTTTATGATGTTTTATTCTAATCAGCATACCGAGATTTAAGATATGAGATCATAATCTGAAAAAAGTAATGAGCAAATTTATAATTATCCAGTTTAGAGTCACCTAAAAATAAATTCAAGTAAATGGGTCTATTTTCATGGTACCAGGTAAGGTATAAATTATCTCAATGTGAATAAAGACAAATAGAATATCCTCATAATTAACTTCTTAAGTGAGAAGAAAGCAAAAAGTTCTACACATATGTATGGTGTGAGGTGAGACCTATGCCCTCTGGTAAGGCTAAGCACAACAGAATGAGTTCATCATCTGAAGACTTACCTTGTTTAATTTCTAAAAAAAAAAAAAAAAAAAAAAAAGTTGTTGTTGTTTCTTTTTGGTGACAACACATGAGATCCACTGTAGTAATGTATTTGTAACTTCACAACACAAAATTGTTACCTGTAGCTGGGCGGTGGTGGCGCATGCCTTTAATCCCAGCACTTGGGAGGCAGAAGCAGGCGCATTTCTGAGTTAGAGTCCAGCCTGGTCTACAGAGTGAGTTCCAGGACAGCCAGGTCTACACAGAGAAACTCTGTCTCGAAAAACCAAAAAACAACAACAACAACAACAAAAAAAACAAAACAAAAAATTGTTACCTGTAGATACAAGGCATTAGTACAACTTACTCTTTTTTTAAATAACTGAAATTTTTATCACATTTCTCCTCTCCACTTAACCATGAAGCTCTGGCACTGATCACTTCCATTTTTCCCCATGAATGTACAACTAGGATGCCACATATAAGTGGAATTATAAAGCGGCATTCCTTAATGAGCCTTTTTATGTAGCAGAATGCTCTCCAATTTTAATCATGTTATTGTTTGTGTAAAGGTTATTTTTTCCATATGTTTAAGACTTAGTAGTATTCTAGTGGATATGTATGACTGCCATGTATATTGATAATCATATTCACATCTATATAAGCCTTCTTTTCCTTTATCTGCCTGTTATGTTCACAGATATGTATCTCCCTCCATTTACTTTGTCTGAATGTATATTGTGCCATTTAATTTGTTCTACATATTAGTTCTTATTAAAAATATAGTAAAGAAATATCCTTTAGGGATAATATCATCAAGCTTTTTGATATGCTCATAGAAACAGAATTGTTAGAACATGTGATGGGGTTGTTTTGATTTTTGAAAACCCTTTATATTATGCATATTGTGGTTATGACATTGTGTTTATAAAAATAGTCTAAAGTGTCCCAGTTTCTCCATATCATCAATTATTGTTACATTTTTAAATGTTAATTTAATTTTACCTTGGATATCAGATAACATAATAGGCTATAGTTATTTCTCTTTGCAAGTTTCCATTTTTTTCTGATGATGAACCAGCGTCTTAATGTTCTATTGCTCATTTACATATTTGTTTGGGAAGACATCTATTCAATTTTCTTGCCTCTTGTATTAATTTTGTTACTATTTTTTTGTGATAAAGCACTATGGCTAGGGGGAAGTGTTTATTCCATCTTACAATTTGTGCTCCATTATGGAAGGAAGTTAGGGTAGGAATTCAAGGCAGAAACCTGGAGGCTGGGGTTGAAGCAGAGACCATACAGGAATGGTGTTTATTTGCATACATACTGTGACTTGCTCAATCTGCTTTCTTAAACAACTCAAGACCAACTACACAGGGTGGCACTACACACAGTGGGGTGAGTCTTCCAACAGCTATCATTAATTCCCTTCAGATTTGACTACATGCCATTCTGATGGAGACATTTTCTCAATTGAAATTTCATTTTCTCAGATCTGATGTCTTGTTTACAAAATACTAACCAAATCTTCCATTTCCTAAACCATTATTTTCAATGTTTTAGTAATTGTAGGGTGTTTTTCAAAACTGTGTTTTTAATATTGTCTATCAGATATGTTGTTTCCAAATACTACCATTCAGTAATAGTTGCTTTAAGTCCTTGTTTCCTTCTTTAGTTTGCTGTGAAGTTTTTTGATTGATTTATTTGCATGTATTTAGTTTTCCTCTTTATGTTTGTGATTCTGATGAGGCATTCACTAAATAATTAGCCAAGCCCAAAGTACCAAAGGTTTCCCCTATCTATCTTATATTAGCCCTATAATTTTTGGTTTTCAATTAAATATTTAATTATTTTTTTTTTACTTTTTTCTGTCAAGTAAATTAAAGGTCTAACCTCATTCTTTTGAATGTAAATAATTAATTTCCCCAGTGAAATTTGAAAAAGAGATTATCATTGTGCAGTCTTAGATCTTATGCTTGAAGATACATTAGGGGTGGGATTTTTCCAGTCTCCTCATCAGTCATAAATTTGTTTTTATATCAGCCCCATACTGCTTTCATTAGTAGCTTTATAGTATATTTTGAACTCTAGGTTCAGTATAATACCTGAAGTTTTATTTTTACTCAAGATTATTTTGGCTCATCTATATCCTCTATGAGTCTTTATGATATATAGGATTTTTCACTCTATGCAACAACATCACTAGGATTTTGATAGAGGTTGTATTAATTTTGGTGGGGGCAGTATGTTTTAGCAATGTTATTTTCTATTTATTTTATTATTTCTTGTTATCAAAAATAGATTTTTTATGTTTTCTTTTTAGACATTTTGCTGTTAATTTTTAAAAAGAAAAATTAATTTATATGCTTATTTGTGTATTGCAATTTTTTGGCTGACCTTTAAAACTCATTGTAAAATTAATCTGTGGAATCTCTGGTTTTCTCTACATAACATTTCACCTGAAAACAGATTACTTTATTTCTATCTTATTGGTTTGGGCATCTTTTTTCCTTGCTCTGGTGAGGACTTCAGATGCTGTATGGGGTAGATGTAGTGAGGGTATAAAGTAGTATAATACTTTTGTTTAAGGTGCTATCCTAACTATATAAGATTGCTTTCAGCTTTCCTTATCAAGTAGTATTATTATCCTAGCAGGTATGCATATACTAGGTAAGATATAGAGAGAATATCGTATGTATTGTATGCATGCATCATCTGTTAGTTAAAAAACCTATGACCAATGGCTGCAGCAGGAAATAGAAGGTGGACCATCTGGGAGGAGAAAGGATTCTGGAATAGAGCCAGGAAAGAGAGCCGTCCAGGAAGATGTGAAGAGACAGATGCGTGGCACCTGAACATGGGTAACTAGCCACGTGGCAGAATGTAGGTTAAAATAATTGGGTTATCTAAGTTTTGTTCTAGTCAGAGAAGAGCCTAGCCATATGGCCAAGGTATTTTTTGAGCCTGAGTCTTATTCTTGGAGCATGGGGCTGGGAGGCAAAACTGGACTTAACTTCCACTGTAAGATCCCCCTGTATCTTCAATTTTTTAGAGTTTAGACTGCAAAAGTGTTGGATTTCATAGAATGTTTTCCCATATCCATTGAAGCACACTTTTCACTTTCCATTTGATTTATAGGGCTCATTACTTTAATTAGTTTGATACACTTTTTTCCCAGGGTACCAAATGCTTTCCTTTTTTAGGCCCCTTTGGATTTGATAGGTGAGAATTTTATTGGAGACATTTGCATCTACATTCATTAGTGATTTTAGCTTGTAATTTTCTTTTCTAAGTGTCTTCAATACTTGGGCACATATAACCTCTTTCCTGAGCAGCAAATAATATATTATAAATAATAACATTTGAACATGCTGGAAGCCATTCATACACACACACACACGCACACACACACACACACACACACACACACACACACACACACACACATCCCTTGTAGTAACCAGAAATTTAAGTAGAAGAAAAATAGATCTTGTCTCTTGGAGCTCCATTTCTATCAAGTAGAAAACAGCCCCTGTGATCTCTTGATGAAGCTAAGAATTAAAAATGATTTATTTCATTTTACAGTTTACATCTTTGAGAGAAGCTAAGCTAGGAATTCATAGTAGAAATTGAAGCTTAATGGCTTCTCAGCTCTCTCTCTCTCTCTCTCTCTCTCTCTCTCTCTCTCTCTCTCTCTCTCTCTCTGAATAGAGGAAAATTCAGCCTGCCAAGGGGTGGTACTGCTTTTAGTAGGTTGTGCCTTCCTATATCAATTATCAGTGAAGAAAAATGCCTCACAGACTTGCCTACAGACCACTGTGATGAAGCCAGTTTCTCATTTGAGTTTCTCTCTCCCTGGGTATGTTGAGATTTGTATTAAGTTAACAAAAAAACCAAACTATGGCAACCCAGATTCATAAGAACACTTACAAGACTTGTAATTTCACCAAAACAACTATACAATCCAACTACACACTGCCCTATAACAATTCAAAGTCTATTGCCGAAGGGTAGGTTTTCTTTTGCTCATTTACAGTACTGAGGACTCTGGAGGATTATCTCATTTTCTGCAAGGGAACCAGACACAAATAATACAGTGTCTATGCAGTACTAGGATGAAGTCCCTTCACTAATATACATCTCCCTGTTTTTATCTTCATCTCTGGTATTATCCACTAGTTATTGTCCACATGAAATCTGATGTTAATTTTCTATCAACTTTAGTTTGATAGATTATTTTAGTTACCATTAATTACAGAGACTTAATTTTTTCAAAAGATATAGAATCATATTCATTAGTGAAATATTTTTCTGGAATATTTGGTAAAATTATCTTGCAACATATTTTAATATTATTTAATTAATTATTATATTTGACATTCCATCCTAATGAAATCTTGAAATTCTCTGCACAATATCCTTATTTCCTTGGACATACTTGAAATTCCTCTCTTTCCATTACATTGATTCATTTTATAATATGTGCTCTTAATAAATAAATTAAATAGAATATTCTGAAAATGCAAACATGTGTATTTGAAAATAAATATATACTAAAACATAATGAATACAAATATTATGATTTGTTTAATGGATTTATACATATTTCTTCCTTTTATTTCTGTTCATCCTAAGTTTATAACTTTTAATCTGAAAATGATTTGTAAGTTATAAAAACAATTAAATGAAAGAATTCAAAAGAAAATTTTTCTTTATATTTGTTTACAAAAATAGCCACTCATGTAGCCAATAAATTTGCTCTCCAGATAGAGGCTATTTTACTATTTTTCTTTATGTCCACACCACTCTTTGTTTCCCAATTCTTGAACTAGCTTGCTTCCCGCCTATGATCACCACATTTACCTTTAACTGACATTTTATTATGCCATGGTTGAGTGTATTTTTACCCCGATCTATGCTAATGTGCTTGATGTTTAACTATGAGCATAACAAGTATTGAAGGAGCAAATGTAATTAGACAGAAAGAAAGATAATGATCTAGACTTAGAAGGAAGTAAATGTGGGGTTCATGACTGATTCCTGAATGTTTTAGTAATTAGACATCTCTGAATTCAAAGAGAGGAAATTCTCAATTAGGTGCAGAACACAGAATTATCTCATTTATATAAATCTGCGAAAGACAGATACAATGGCAACTGCTATAAATAAATTAAATTTGCAGCAACTCTTAATCTCTTGTAGGAAGGGCAATGCAGTGGTTTCTATGATCAAACTTTATTCCCTTTCCAAAACACTTGAGTTTATCCACTGTTCCATAATAACATGCACATAAACCACAAACTTGCAACACTAACACACATGTGTATGCATTTTAAACAAAGTAATTCAGGGTTGTATTATAATTAATGTATTTGTAAAACTTATTCTTTGTTGCATTTTGTTAGCATACATTAGTTACAAGTAATTAATATTAATTATATGCCAGCATAAATGAAATAATTATTGTGATATTTCTACACATGAATATAAAATATTTGCATCATATTTATTTCCCATTACTCTCTTTTATGCCTCCCCCTGCCCATGGATACCTTTCCTTTCTGTACTTATATCCCTACAATTATTTTTTGGCCAATCCAATAAAGTTATTTGGGATATGCATGGAAGAATAAACAACTTGCAATTGTCTATATACTGAATACAATCTTTCTTCCCCCCTCTTTTTTTTTTATAAACTATTATCTGTTTTCAAACATAATCCACAGAGACACATTGGCTTAGTCAGCCTCTCTCCTTCCTGAAGGTTGTATGACAGTAATCAATGCTGATGTGAGTTCAGAAGTGAAACTGTCATATCATGCCAAGAAGACAATGTTAGGCAACACTACCCCTTCTTCTGACTTTTACATTCTTTCTAGCCCCTCTTTTGCAATGTTCCCTAGCATTTGGTTTGGATGATGGAGATCAACTAAGTACCACTTCATACTAATATTGTGTCCCATTTCACTGACACTAAGAACTCAACAGTCACTTACTCTTATGACTTTGATAGATATGAGTCTCTGCAGTTACATTTTCCCCACTAAAAAGCAAAAGCGAGTTTGAGTGAAGCTGATCTATCTATGGACAAAGTCGTAATTGTATAAAAGACATGTACAAATCATGGACATGTAGAAAAGCCAACAGCAATAGCTAGAACCTATGACTTTCTCAGCAATAGTCTGACTAAATATGAAAAAACCAGACATGGATTCTTACCCATGCAATCTCAAATCTGTTCAGATATGCCCGATTACTTAAATAATACACTTGTTAGTTTTGCAGCAGTGGTTACATGTTATCTGATTGTTCAGTTGTGTCATATACTGTGGACGGGGTCTCACTCCAAATATCACAGCCAGCAGAATATCAACCCACATGAGGCAAAAGTCCATCTCAACAGGACTCAGTGTATAATGTTGATTAAAACTTCAATATTCTGAAACCAGGCAGTTTATTTTTGGCATACTTAAGTATAGCACAATTTGGAAAAAAAAAGTTTCCTGGTATAACAGAATCCCTTATGCACAATAAACCTTAAGGTATAATTATATTGAACACTTTTCAAAGTACATGTCCTCTTCCATGAAGAGATTCTATATGATAGATTATACATGATAGAGATTTTATAGATAGACTACATGTGCTATATGAATGTCCTAGGGAGTATCTGGTGAGGTGTTAGCCATATAGATGTCATACGGAAAGTGCAGAGGCAACCCAGGCTATTACCTACCTCTAGTCCTGTTTGGAAGAGTCCAAGGGAAGGGTCAAGCCTGGGTTTGGCTTACATAGAGCTCAGAGGAAACCAGGCTATTACCCATATTGATTTATAACTTTCTGTGCAGAAAACATGCTATTCATCACTTTATTTAAATAGATAACCTTGCATGCTTAACATTCCTGGTTTCCTTAGTGTTTGTCTGTGGCTTCAAGGACTTTATGGCTTCTACAGTTACGTGGTCCACAGCTGAGTAAGACTGCTGATGACAGTTGCCCCTTAACAGTTTGCATAGTGCTTCTGACCTACAACTTTATGTCCTGGGACCAGATTGTGCAGTCTTTTTAACTATAGAGTTCTACTATCTAGTTCTGAGGGCAAAAAGTAGCAGTGCCCCACGAGATTCTCTGATTGACTATTTATAGGCATATCATGCCAAGATATGCCTATAAGATTTTGATTTAATGCCTTGGGATTTATGAGAGCAGTCTACTCACTCATGTAGAAGACCACTAATCAAACTCTTATTTTTAATTTCAACCATTCTTTTAAGTAGAACAAAGGATTTTTATCATACATCATGTATCTATGTGCATAATGTAGCAATATTTATTCCTTTTGATTCAAAAATATTTATTGAATTTTTGCAAATCCACTATCATGTACATAATTAGTAAGTCTTGCTTGTGGATTTAAGCATCAGTAATTATTTTCTATACTTTATATGTATTAAAACAATATATATAAATAGAAGATTTTAATATTTTTGAGATTGAAGTGGGTAAAATGAATTATAATTTCTCCCCATAGAGTAAACTTCCTTCAATATTTTATTGTATCCTCAGTCCACCTGACACTTGTAAATATGTTTATCTAATGAATTATATTTCTAGAGACATATGTCTGGAGATCTGGCTCAGCAGGTAACAGTATTTGACTTTCTTACAGGGGAAATAGGTTCAACCCCAAGTTCTGTTATAGCAGACCATATTAACAAACCAACTTTAGAGTAACTGATGTCATCTTCTGGCCTCCGTGATCACTATGTACAGATATGCTGTAAAGAAATATATACTAGCAAAAGCTCAGACACATGAAATAAAACAAATATTCCTAAAAACAATTAAGGGAGTATGGTATAAACACTATATAATATTGTGGTTTTGAGGTTGGATAAATCTTTAAATACATTATTTGTTGACAGATTAAATTATCTTGAAAATTTCCCATTCTCTTCTACTATATGCTTTTGTTTTATGCTTTAGACTTTTTATTCATTTTTTTTTTTACAATTTTAGTTATCTACTGGTATACTTTCCTTTCTCACTAAACTTTGTTTCATTGAAGTCTCAAAATCATGTGACAGATACATTTATCACTCTCTCTCTCTCTCTCTCTCTTTTTTCAGTTAAACAGTATTGAGTTTAGGTAGGGAAGCATCTGGGAGGTAAAAGAATATGCTCAAAATGTAATTTATTAAATTCTCAATAATAAATAAAACATAGGAGAATATGAGGAGTGGAGAGGAGTTAAGAAGGGTTGTAGATCTGCAAGGAGTTGGAAGAACATGTAAGGATTGAGTGACATCAATGATTGACAAAGTCTTTTTCTTTCCTCCTGAAGGCTTTAGGACATCCTCTCATTGTTATAAACAAAGCCAGAAATGGTCAGTGAGATAGATTGGTTGCTCTGAGACTGCTCTGCACTCACTGTGGGCACTTGGCAACAGATGATAATGTTGCTGAACATTGAGCATTCTGGGCTTCCTGGGTAGCCTTGGTGACCTTACCCAACACCGGAAACTATTGAAAAAAATTATAAACTATTTAATATTTCCTAAACTTCTGATTATATTTCTTATATTCTATTTGCCTCTAACAATCTTTTACTTTATTTTAAGGTTTCTATTAACTAGAAAATACCCTGAATTAGGTAACCCATTAGGTATATACTTACTGATAGCTGGATATTATCCAGAAAGTGCATATTATCTAAGATACAATACACAGGCCGTAAGCAGAAAGGCCCAAGAGAGAATACCTCAATTCTACTTATAAGGGAGAAGAAAATCAAGAGTGGCATAGGGAGAGAGGGATCTGGGTGACAGATGGGATGGGGATTGGAAAAGGGGACCAGGATTAGGTACGGGACTAGGGGGAGGCAGTGTGTGCTGCACAGCAGAGAAGCCCAGAGGGCCAGAAGAATGAACGGAAACATGCCGCCTTGGGAGGAGGGTGGGAGGTAGATGAAACCTCTTCAAAGTACCAGAGACCTGGGAGGTGAGAGACTCTCAGAGCTCAATGTGAGTGACCTTAGCCAAAATGCCCAACAGTAGAGAGAAGGAACATTGAGACACTGTCTATCTGCCTGTAGTAGATAGAGAGAGTCTCAATGGAGGAATGGGGTTACTAGTCCACAGTCAAAATATCTGACCAAATCTGTTCCTATCTAAGAGAACTACAGGGACAAAAATGGAGAAACAACTGAACACAGGAGCCAAGCATGGCTGTCCTCTGAAAGGCTCTACCAACAGCTGACAGAGACAGATTCAAATACTTATATCCAATGAATAGATTGAAGTTTGGGACCACTATGGTTGAATTGGGGGATTGAAGAAGCTGATGGGGAGGGCAACCCCATAGGTAGACAAGACTTCTCAACTAACCCAGACCCCAGGGAGCTCTCAGAGACTGAGCCATCAACCAGGCAGCATAAAAGGGCTAGCCTCAGGCCCCTGGTACATACATACCAGAGGACTGCCTGATCTGTATGGTCAATTTAAATAATAACTTGAGTATAATTTCTATGTTTAGTCAGTTTTGTTCAGAACTTCAGAAACTCATTTTATGCTTCTTTAGTATTTGAGAATTTCAAATTTATGACTGGTCTTAACATCCTTTCTTTGCAGAATATATGATATTGGTATCTAAAACTTCTTAAAGTTTCTATGGTTTCATTCAAAAAAGTATTCCTATGGTACACTTGGATTCAACTCTTCTTCACATTACCTCATGTAGCAATTAATGTGTCCTCATGATTTGGAAAATACAGGCACTTTCATTCATGGACAAAGCAAGTTTAGTGACACAAGTTCTAGTGTGGTGTTTACTCTGCAAGACTGTTGATGATGACTCTCTATCTCTCAAATGTCTTTCGTTGCCACCAAGGTGAGGGTTTCTACAATCTGTCTTATTTTGTCTTCTTTCAGAAATTGTTGGTTGCGGATCATTCAGAGCATCTCAAATATTTACATTTTCCAGGTGAATGCTTCGGTTAATTTTTCTTTATTTTTAGTATAATTTGTGAAGGAAAGTAATTAGAGTAATACACTAAAAAATGAACTTGCAGTGCAAGTTAAAAATTATTAAAAATGCAAAACTTTTACTAATAATTCATGTTTATACTGAATTAAATACAAGATTACTACATTAAATTTCCAGAATAATACTATATGTAAAGAAATATAGTCTGTTTAATAATATCCACTATTACTTTTTAAATTTCTTATGCTTAAAATAAGCACAGATTTTAAGGAGATTTTAAGATAGAATTAACTAAATTTATGTCCTTAATTTATTAGTACATTTTCTTAACAGTTTGGTTAACTGTAGAGAGAATGATATTGGTACTTGATCTGATAACTGATAACGCTAAACAAGATGTGTCATCCTTACATTTTTAATCTTATAGCCATTATTAAATAGAAATCAACATTTATTTAATGTGACAAACTTCAAGTACTTACACACTTATTTTAATTTTGTTTATTCTTCATCCATCATGGCCTAAGAAAATTATTTTTCATTACTGCTCTTTTCTTGTAAAATGAGAATCAATAAATTGTGTGATTCCTTTGAAATGGAGTAACCACTATGTTTTTCTGATTGTTACATAGCTGCTAATATGGTCTTCCTTAAAAAGAAAGACATTCAAGACTTTTATTAAAAATCCTGTTGTGACAAGCACTTCAATCAAATGAGTATTAGAAATGGATGCTGCAGAGCTTTTGTCACTTGTTTGTAGTTTGTCATTATATTGAAAAGAATACCTTTACAGGGAGTCATGTATGAGATGTTGTTTTCAAATAAGTGAAGAATTATTTTTAATATGTGTCCTTTAAATTCTTTCCCAAGTATTATGATTTTCAAAGTTCAACTACAGGAATTAAAACAAGTTTTTCTTATTTCATATGAGCTAAGCATAAACTTAAGTTTCTTTCAAATTATTTTGTGGTACTTGTTACTTTAAGGCATCACAATATAATAATATTTTTAATTTTTAAGTAAATCATGGAAATTTTCCATAACTTTCACATTAAAACAAAATTTGTTCAAGTATAGATTTGGAGCTTATCAACTGATTATTTACCTAAACTAGACAAGGAAGGAGCTAAAATTAATAACCATTTCTTAGCTAACCTAAAATGTAAACTATATCTTTCTAATAGTTTTAACATATTTTTCCTTGAAATAGTAAATTCTGTGTCAGAATAAAATTAGTTGTGTCTTAATCCTGGCATGTTGGATGCACCTGTAACTTTAGTATTTGAAGGGTGGAGGTCAAGGACTCAGTAGTTTAAGGATAACCTGGGATACCATGAGACCCTGTCTCAAAATACAAAACAGAAGAAGAAAAATAGCAAAGAAGCATAAATAACTCTTCACTAGCTCTAGAATATGTTTTTGTCTTGTAGAATAAAATGAATCCTCAAAGATTTGCTTGAATTTACTTTTGTACCGAGAATAACATTCTCTGATTGCTCTGAGAATATGAGAGAGGGTGAGTGAGAATATACAACCATTTCAGTTGTGATTGTTATCTTATAGAAAGGAGGGAAGACTGGGGCATCTTCTATGTTCCACTGTACTTACTCCACTAGACTTTGAATTATAGTATGTGAATTCTATTATCATATACATATATATGTGTATATACAAACATTTTTAGATATAGCATAAAACATCTATGTAGGAAATAAGTTTTAGTGTATCGTTAGTTTTTTGTTTTTTCATACTCTTTTCATCTAGATGAGTCTTATCCTCGTAAAATACGTTTTAAGTAAAGTATATGTGACTTGCCTCTTTCTCTGCCTGACTGTAATTCTGAGCTGGCTAGAAGCTTGCTTACAATCAAACATGAGGTTTAACGTCAGTAAATGTTAAAACACACTTGAAAAGATACATTATGTTTGTGCTGAGTGTTTTCTATTTCAGGTTGGTTAAGAATATTTATTATGTTATTCAGTGCTTCCTATTTTGGAATTACTATCCTAGCACACACACCAGTTTCCTATCAGTAACTGTGAGAGATGTGTTAACGTCTCCCAACATGACTGATAATGGGGAAAATGGAAATACTCAAACGACAAAACCACTGGGATGAGGGATGATAAGACATGTTAGTGTCAATGACATGGTGTAAGAAAGGAAAGGAACAGCAGTGAAGATTGTTTGTCCCTGTGAAACATCAACATATAGAAGTAACAGTCCTCTGTGTCCAGTCAAAATAACCACAGCCTACTGCTGAGATCCTGTGAAGCTGACTCTAGGGTGCAGTGCAAAATGAAAACCAGTGCAAGTGGTGCTAGTAAATAGTAAGTCTTGGCTACCTAAAAATAAACATTGTTAGGGTAATGTGAGCTCATAATTCAAGTTAATGTAACCATTAAACCTAGAATATATATCCGTACTTTAGGACACTTTCAAACCCATGGCTGAGCCTCCACACATCAGCTCGAGGAATGTTTCATTCATGACTGGCAGCTCTTGGACCTGTGACTCTTGATTTTTCTGTCATGTTTTCTTGTGTCCTTTAGAATTTGCCCTCTTTGGATGGGCTCCAAACAATGCATACTTAAAAATTAAGGAGGAACATGAGATCTCCGATGACACTTCTTTAAAATCATTATTCTTCTATCATTGCTGGATGAATTGGAGGAGTTAATTAATCCAGAACATTGATGATTAAATCACACAAAGCTGGGCTTTTCACCCAGTGAGAGCAAGCTCATTTCCAATTCACACTTTTCTGAGAACAAAAATCTTTTATGTTTCCTTCTCAAAGCCTGTTTGTTTTTGAGCTTTTCCCTTTCTTGTTCGCTGAGCACTGTTTGCACCTATCCTGTCACACATCATTGCAGAGTGCTTCAATTAGTGGTTTATCCTCTCAGCCAGCCTTTAAAGCTTCACAGAGTCTTAGAAGGATAAGGACTCAAAGGGCAGAGTTAAGCTTGGCATCATCTCTTCCTCACTGCTCATGTTGTAGGTATGCATGATCCTGGTGATGATTGCATATTTCCGATCATTATCAATCTACTTTAATATGATTGTTATTGTAATGTAGCATCATTTACACTTCTGTTTCAACTTATTGTCATAAATCAACATTCCTATGACTATTTTCTCGTGAAGTTTCTTTATATACTATTATTTTTCATTAAATTGGTGATAATTGGTTCTGAAAAGAGTGCAACTCAGATAGTATACCCTTTGTATGCATTGTATCTCTATATCATGATGCTGATTGCCCCATTTCGGACAATGTACCTTAGTTAATACAGTGCCTTTCAGGTTTCTTCAACAGTAATTTTTTTTTCAGATTTGGATGTAATACTTTGGTACAAATACATTGAAACATGAAAGAACTGTGTTTCTTCTCAGATTAATTTCTAATTAGAATTCATACCCACCATTTGTTATGGGTTTGTTATTTGTTATACCCACCATTTGTTATTTGTTATGGGTTTTAACAATTATTGTAGTATTAACTAGTAGTTATTGGGCTTTTTTCATTTTCTGTACTTATAAAAGCTTTTATGTTCCTTTGTTTAATGTTCATTGTAAATATTATGAAAATTATGAGTGAGTTTAAGTATGTTGTGATTATGTATGAGTGTATGTGGGAGTATATGTGCATGAGTGTATGTGTGAATGTGTGTGTGTGTGTACAAATGCATGTGTCTGAAGTTGGCATTGGATCCCCTGGAACTAGAGTTACAGGCAGTTGTGAACCAACTAATAAGGGGTCTAAGTACTGAATTTGGGTCCCAAGAGCAGTATTCAATCTTAACTGCTGCTCCATCTCTCCAGTTCCTCCTAAACCTTATTTATTTTTAATGCTTTATTCACATCAGTACAGAATTGTATTCATTCTACTCTCTGGGTTATGATCCTAAACTGGCATTATTTACAGTATTATCCAAATTGTCATTTTTATCACTTTCTGTTTCATGCTGTCACTATCCTTACTGTTATGTTATCCATATGTGCACATACTCATATAATCTTTTCTACTTATGATTTTGTGTTTATTTTTAATTTATAATTCCTTATATTCTCCTTGAGAGACTTGATCTCACAATGTAGCTTTCACTGACATGAGCCATACAATCCTCCTGCCTCAGCCTGTAGATAATCAGCATTTCTGGCTTACACCATTTCCTTCAGCCATCCTAGCTGGTTTTACTTTTCCTTTTTATAATATCCCTTCTTCATTTGGCTTTATTTGAGTCACTGTTTTATTTTATATTTCAACTTCTTTTCATTAGTTATTATAAATATCAGGTTGCCATTACTTCTCATTGGCTAACTTTTTGAGTTATGATTGTTGGCTATATGATTCACCTTTTCTTTGTGGTTGATATTGTTTTCTCTTTTAGGTTATCTCTGTTTAGTTAGTACATATTCTGTTCCTATTGCCTCTGGCACCTAGTTGAGTTTAATGGACCATTGAGTGTCTATTTCTCAACTATGTTCACACATCTAGAGATTAATTCTGTAGTTATCCCTCTAAGCTGGGCTGTATGTTTCTCACCAGAGAAGACTGACATATGTGAGAGAGGAGCAAGAAAACAATATGATATTGAAGTCCAAGAGTAGAATAGAAGAGGTGGGTTACCCTATAAGAAGACTATCAGTCACAACTAACCTGAACCCCCAAGATCTCTCAGACACTGAGCCACCAAACAGGCAGCATATACCAGCTGATATGAGTTCCCCGACACATATACAGCAGAGGACTTCTGGGTCTGGACTCAGACAGAAAAAATGCACCTAACCTGCAAAAGACTTTAGGCCCCAGGGAGTGCGGAGGTGAGGGGGTGGAAACATCCTCTTGGAAATGGGGGAGAGAGGTATGGGATTTTGAACAGTCATTGGGTAAACCTGGAGGGGCATAAAATCTGGACTAGAAAAACAGATTAAAGAATAAATTTTAAAAAGTGAGGATATTTTAAAAAGGGAACAGAATTATGATAATTTCTACCTAATTTACTTAGCCAAATGAAGTTCTTTTGACTTTCTGTCAAGCCTGAAGGCATGTTCTGAACCTTGGACTTTTGCTGAATATTTTATGTAGCAATGTCTAGAACCACATAATTTATATTATTAAATTAAGGATGCAATAGAGATTGCTTTCAAAGGTGAATCCAGTGGCAAAATGAATGCATTACTTGCCTGCCATGGCCTTTGTCCAAATAAATATTTATAAGGTACTATACTGCTATGATATACCTCCTTGCTCTTTACCATACCTCTACTCACCCTAAGAACAAGAATATCAGCAACTTTACTTTGAAATATTATACTTCATCCCTCTCTCACTTCTCTAAATAAGACTAGGAGTTGTCTGACCTAATAAATAGAAAAATTTCACAATAGATAAGTTTTCACTACAATTGCCACTTAATTCTTACACACACATGTGAGATATACCAAAATATGTTTCATTCTTTGAAACATTTCACTTACATGTCCCATTAATATATGCGTTATATAATGAATAAACCAGTGTAACTAACATAGCAATTACTTCTATTATTTTTCTGCAGGAGAAGCATGAATGTTCCTCTTTTCATCATTGTATCAGAAGCATGCAAATTCTTCTGTCCGTATGTCTATTGTGAAATGTGTAATTTCTTATCATTAGCCAATTCCATCTAACATGTAATCAACACCAGAGTTTCCTTTTCTCTACCTGGAACTTTGTACTTGTTGACCTTTCTCTGACCATCAACTGTTCCTTCTGTCTTCTGGTAATGGCAAGTCTACTTTCAACCTCTGTGAGATCAAACATAATTTCTAGGTTCTGCAAATGAGTAACTTCATATATTATTTGTTTTTCCATGCCTGAATTCTTTGGTGGATGTATACACGTTAAAGAGTTTTCAACTTTTTTCCAGTTTTACATTTGCTCACAAATATTGGAAGATGTAGAATTAGCAGTGCAAGAGTATCTGATAATCTAATATCACATTTACTACTTGCTCTTAGAATTTGAAGCAAGCTCACACACAAATTGGGAAAAAAACTAAGCTCAGAATCTTCTTTGTCTAAGAGGTTCATTGAGTTAAATAAAATGCAAAAATAATATAAGGGAAATAAGAATAGCAGCTATGGTATAGAATGCATATGCTATGCCAGCACAGAGGCATTCTTATTGCAACAAGTCCAAAGTCAGCCTTGTCACAACATTGTTCAGGAATGGAGTTTATGAGGAAATTTCCTAGTTCTTGTGAGAATACTACAAGGAAACAAGACAAGAGTCTTGTGACCTCAGATTCTTCAAACCATAAAAATGTTCTTGGAACATGTTTTTGTGATCTTCCTAGCTGTGAGTGAGTTGACTTCAGATTACTCATTATTGCTTACAGTTATTTTTCAATAAGCCTTGATGAAAAATCATGTTTTTGCTACATGTATCTTATCCTTGTGATTGTCTACCTCTTGAACTCATAAAAATTGTACTCATGTTTGTTTTAACTCTCAGAGCATAAATTGTCTAATGTGCTGAATAAATCTGGTTATTGTATGAAACTCATTTATTGACTTTCTTATAAGTTCCATTCCCTCTAGAGTGGTGATAAACCTGGTTTACATAGTGATCTGTAGACAAGTCAGGGCTAAACAGTAAGGCTTCATTAGAAAAAACCCTAAATAGTAATAATTATTAATAATAATAATGTTAATATTAATATGGTTTCTGATAATAAAACCAAGAAAAATTAAATGCATCTAAGGAAAGACAAGTACCAGAAAAATTGTGGTAAATATCATTTGATAAATTTTATAAAATACTTATTGAAAAATTATTACCAGTTTCTCGATAGTTGAAAATTGTTAACATGTATGCTGCCTAATTCAGTTTCAGATTATATTTTTTTTGTAATACTGAACCCAGACAACCTTATCACAAAATATTATAGGTAATATACCTTATAAATACAGGTGAAAATACAACATTAGATACTAGCAAGCTGGATTCATCATTAAATTAAAGTATATAAAAACATTATTGAATAATTCAAAATAAGAAAATCACTTAATATCACTGATTACAATGTTATTAGATAATGACAATAACTTTCATATGTGTTTTAATTGAATCCCTTACTCAGAAGGTTGGAGTAAAAGGAATGTCAAATTTCAAAGTCAACCTAGGCTACATAAAGAGATTCAGGACAGCCTAACCTGTAGTGTGAATTCATGCTTCCAAAAACAAAGACTGTCTAAAACATTTAATAAGCATATAATAGTGTTTGACAAAATCAACAGTTTTGGTGATAAACATTTACGAATGGGACAAGGAAAGACTGTCCTAAGAAATATATATTTTAAATTTGTTTTGATTCTTTGTGAATTTCATATCATCTACACCCCATTCGCCCTGATCTCCCCCACTACCATATTTGTGCCTGTCCTCTACTCTTGAAACCTTCCTCCCCAGCAGAGAAAAACAATAACATTGTGGAAGTTGTAGTGTGCCACAGTGTGTCCATCTCAGTGTATTGTGAGGTGGTGGGCTGTGAGAGGCAGCTGGGTATCTTGTTGAGTACAGGCCTTGAACCCCTGATATTCTAAAGAGGTGGTAGGAGTTCGGCCTTGCTCCTGGGCCTTGGTTCCTTTCACTTAGCTTCAGCCATCCACAGCCCCTCCCAAAGAAAGGTTTGTGGCCTTAGGTCATGTAGCACAAGTAGAGGGCATGACTACAGGCCACAGAGCCTCAAGAGATTTCCATATTAATGAGATACCTAAAGGCCAGAGGCTGTAGTCAATTAAGGATTCCTTCCCAGACCCTCCTCCTTGCTAAAGATATTTAACTTCAGGCCCACCCTGAGGACATGGGGTACAGCTTCATCCATATTCTGCCATGACAATATACCTTTTAAAAATCATGGACTTCCTCTTGTCTTTGGTGCCCATTGTGGAGAATCGTAGAAGGGGCCTTTGACTACCAAGCCACCATCTAATGTCCCTCTAAGGACCTTTTTAAATTCTAGCCACAGAGCCCACCAACTCAAGCAAGCTAGCTGAGCCAGCCATGACCCAGCCAAGCTAGTCGCCCATAACCAAGAGTGTCACTACCCCATGGGGTGCTGCTGGAGCTTCTCCCTCTCGCCCCTCTCAGCTGTGAGCTGGTCCAGACTGTGTGCCCCAAGTCTCAACTCTTCCACAGCTCCCAGTGGCACCTGGGAGCCCAGGAATCTGAGACCAGTCATCCCTACACATCTTCTTGCCCGGGGATCCCCACCCAAGATCTCTGCTCCCTTGGGTCTCAGACTGAGATCTCTCCATGGCCAGGGCAGGGTTCTATGACTTCTCACAGCCTGATGTCCGACCAGCGCCACATGGAGTAAACTTAGTCAAATTTCCATGCTTCTGCTCCCTGAGCCATGGTTCCAGGCACCTGGGGGACAGATGTGCAAGAACCACATTGCAGCCCAACAGGACGCATGCCTACACATGAGCTACAGTCCCACAGTGTATCCTTTGTCCACATACCTTTGCTAACAAATATTCCTTGCACTATCTTGTTAGTCTGGTACAGGGCCTCTGGCTTCTGTACTTTTATCAATACTAGAATGTCATTGGGACTCCTCTCAAATATTCTGTTGTTTCTCTATGTCATAGAGACGTTGGGGTTTTGGATCTGTAAAAATAGCCCCTCATGCACTCCAGCAGTTCGTGTATGGGTCAGTTGTTGGTGTGGGTCAATTCAAAGCCCTGAATCTGGGTCTGAGCGTTGTGAGCTGGTTATTCTTCCAGTTCTCCTGTTCTCATGCCATTGTGGTGACTCATCAGCAACAGCTATGTCAGGACCAGCTTTACTGTGTTGCTCAGGTGAGGTACAGGGCCGGCTGTCCTGTTCTTATGACTACAGGGCTATATCCTGTATGCCATAGATAGCAAGGATCAAAGGCATATCTTCCTAGCACATGTTGCCACAGGACAGACAAGTCCTGGGAGTAGCTCTCCCATGTTCACAGCCTCAGGTTCTGATCACCTGTGCCCCACTATTAGTGTCAGCTCTACCGTGCTGCCTCTGTAAGGTGCAGGGCCTGCTTTTCCAAGGGTTGCATCTGGTGAGGGGTAGTACTAGCTCTCCTGCATTATTGACCCCAGGCAGGGCCAGAACTCCTATAAGCTCTAGGTGATAAACAGCAAGTTTCATGACCATCAGGACAAGAGCAAGTCATCGATCTAGTCAGGCATGTCTCTGAGGCAGTAGATGAGAGCTACATTTTAATCACAAACATGGTTAGAGAGAGATAACTGAAAATCTGATGGGTGTTTTTAAACCTCATGTTGAATGTAAAACCTAACCCAAAATCTAGCAATATCTACATCAATAAAAGTTATTCAAGAAAAAATTTATGACTTTAACTTAAGGAATTGAATTGTAAATGAAACAAAACAATAACAACAAAAATCTACTAAGTTTCCAATGTATAGAAGAAAAAAATATAGAGGTAATTTGGACTTCATTAAATTAAATACCTTTGAGCATCAGTGTATAATAGTGATGAAGTGAAAAGATATCTATATAATGCAGAAAAGTATGTGCACACCATATAATGGAAATAAATAATCGATTATCCACATTATACTGAAAATCCTTTCAACTCAAGAATAATGAATTTTCTAAATTTAAAACTAAGTAAAGGAATAAAATAAAATTTCTAGGATGACACACATGTAGTTAATAATCTCATGAAAAATGTTTATCATCATTAGCTATTAAACAAATGAAAAAAACCCTTAAATCTTGGTACATTAGCTCTAAATAAGAAAAATAGCATATTACAACAATCTTAGGAATTTAGATATCTCGTGAAATATTAAGAGAATGGAGAAACTGCAACCAGTCTGGAAACTAGTAAAGAAAATATTTCTTAGCAATGCTAGTCTGCATTACTTTATGGTAATGTAACACCACATTCTGATGTTTAGTCAAGAACATTGAAAGCAAATATTCAATCAAACACTTATGTTTGGCAGTTTAAGAGAACACTATTCACAATAGACCAAAGTAGAAATTAGTCAACTGTCCATGTATTGATAAACATATGAAGAAAAAAATGGGCATTCACATAATTTTCCTGACAGTTAGTAAAACATTAGATAGAATTTATTTTTAACATTTATATAAGTAATATTTTTATTAAGTTTTCTTTAAGACTCTGTTTCCTACAAACATCAGAAACTATTCCCATACAGTCTCACCAATAAGAGTGCCCTATAATGAGCTAAACAAGGAAGACACCAACAAATATGCCAAAGGGGATGGGTAAAAACTCAGAAGGCCTCAGCCCTACACAAAGAACCACAGGCAACTGAGTACATTTGAGAATAGGAAAAGTGGTCCACCCGTAGAAAGAGCACACTATGAATTGTCCAGTATCAAATGTTCATCTCTGAAAACATACATTGACTCAACAGGACAAATTTAGTAATACATATATACAAATGCATGCATAGAGACCTTTCATTTGTTTGGTTAGAATTACCCAAAGATATTTTATAATATTTGTGACTATTGTGAAGGTTGTTGTTTTCCTTATTTCTTTCTCAGCCTGTTTATCATTTGTATAAAGGAAGGCTACTGATTTATTTGAGTTAATTTTATATACAGCCACTTGGCTGATGTCATTTATCATCTGTAGAAGTTCCCTAGTAGAATTTTTGGGGTTACTTATGTATGTTATCATATCATCTACAAATAGTAATACCTTGACATCTTTGCCAACTTTTATTTACTGTTCTCCTTATGTTGTCTTATTGCTCTTGCTAGAAATTCCAGTAATATATTGAAAGAATATGGAGAAAATGAGTAGACTTATCATGTGTCTCTGATGTTACTGGGATTGCTTCAAGTATCTCTCCAGTTAATTTGATATTGGATGTTCATTTGCTGTGAATTGATTTTATTATATTTAGGTATGGGGCTTGAGTTCCTGATCTCTCCAGCACTTTTAACATGAATGGATGTTGTATTTTGTCAAATGCTTTTTCAACATTTAAAGAGATGATCATGTGTTTTTTTTTCCCATTGAGTTTGTTTATATAGTGTTTTACATCAATGAATTTTTATATATGGAACCACCCTTGCATCCCTGTGATGAAGCCTACTTGATCATGGTGAATGATGGTTTTGTTGTGTTCTCAGATTTGGTTTGCTAGAATTTTATTGAGTATTTTTGCATCAAAATTCATAAGTGAAATTGGTTTGAAGTTCTTTTTTTTTGTTGGGTCCTTGTGTGGTTTAAGTATCCATGTAATTGTGGCTTCATAGAATGAGTTAGGTAGTGTTTCTTCTGTTTCAATTTTTTGGAATCATTTGAGAAATATTGGAATTAGGTCTTCTTTAAAGGTAGAATTCTGAACTAAAGCCATCTGGCCATGGGATTTTTTTGTTTGTTTGTTTGTTTGTTTGGGAAGTTTGTAATGACTTCCTCTATTTCCTTAGGGAATATGGTCCTGTTTAGATAGTTTACCTGCTCTTAATATAACTTTGGTATGTGCCATTTGTCTAGAAAATCATTCATTTCATCTAGATTTTCCAGTTTTGCTGAATATTGGATTTTAGAGTAGGATCTGATGAGTTTTTGAATTTCCTCAGTTTCTGTTGTTATGTCTCCCTTTTCATTTCTGATTTTGTTAATTTGGTTACTTTCTCTGGGACCTTTAGTTACTTTGGCTAGGGGCTTATTTATCTTGTTGATTCTGTCAAAGAACCAGCTTTTGGTTTTCTTAATTCTTTGTATCATTCTCTTTGTTTCTGTTTTGTTGATTTTAGCCCTGAGTTTGACTATTTTCTACCATCTATTTTTGTTGGGTATGTTTGCTTCTTTTTCTTTTATTCTAGAACACTCATATATGCTGTTATGTTGTTAATGTAGGATCTCTCCAATTTCTTTACCAGGGCACATAATGTTATAATTTTTCTTCTTAGCACTACTGTTCCTTGTGTTCCAGAAATTTGGGTATGTTGTGCCTTCATTTTCATTAAATTCTAAAAAGTCTTTAATCTCTTTCTTTATTCCTTCCTTGACCAAGTTATTGAGTAGAATGCTGTTCAGCTTCCATGAATATGTGGGCTTTCTGTATTTGTTGTTACTGAAGATCAGCTTTAGTCTTTGGTGATCTGATAGGATGCATGGAATTACTTCATTCTTCTGGTATCAGTTGAGGCTTGTTTTGTGACTGGTTATATGGTCAGTTTTGTAGAAGGTACCATAAGGTGCTGAGAAGGAGGCATTTTTTTTTTTTTTTTTAGGGTGAAGTGTTCTGTAGATATTTGTCAAACCCATTTGGTTCATAACCTCTATTAGTTTCACTGAGTTTCTGTTTAATTTCTGTTTCAATGACCTGTCTATTCATGAAAGTAGGGTGTTGAAGTCTCCCACTACTGTTGTGTTGGGTTCAAAGTGTGTTTTGAACTTTAGTAAAGTTTCTTTTATGAATGTGAGTGCCTTTACACTGGGGCATAGATGTTCAGAATGGAGACTTTTTTTGATGAATTTTTTCCAAGATAAATATGAAGTATCCTTTCTCTTCTCCCTTGATAACTTTTGGTTGAAAGTCTATTTTATTGGATATTAGCATGGCAACTCCAGCTTGTTTATTGGGACCATTTGCTTGGAAAATTTTTTCCAGCCTTTTACTCTGGGTTAGTTTCTGTCTTTGTTGTTGACTTGTGTATCTTGTTTGCAGCACAATGCTAGATCCTGTTTGCATATTCAGTCTGTTAGCTTGTGTTTTTTTTATAGGAGGGTTGAGTCCATTAATACTGAGAGATATTAAAGACAGATATTATTAGTTCCTGTTATGTTTGTTTTGTAGGTGACATTATGTGCTCGTGATTATCTCCTTTTAGTTCTGTTGTGAGATGATATATATCTTTTTATCTTTTTTTTATTTTTATTTTTTTTCATAAGTACCCTCCTTGTGTTGTGTTGGAGTTTTCCTTCTAGAATCCTCTATAGGGCTGGATTTGAAGATAGATATTCTCCTGGAATATTTTGGTTTCTCCATCTATGTTGATTGAGACTTTTGCTGGGTATAATATCCTGGGCTGGCATTGGTGTTCCCTTAGGATCAGCATGACCTCTCTCCAGGCTCTTTTCACTTTTAGTGTCTTTGTTGAGAAATCTGGTGTAATTCTGATCGGTCTGCCTTTATTAGTTATTTGGCCTTTTCCCCTTGTAGCTTTTAATATTCTTTCTTTGTTCTGTGCATTTAGTGTTTTGATTATTATGTGACAAGAGGATTTTCTTTTCTGGTCCAATTTATTTGGTGTTATATAGGCTTTTTGTACATTTATGGCCATCTTTTTCTTTAGGTTGAAGAAATTTTCTTCTATGATTTTGTTGAAGATGTTTTTAGGTTCTTTGAGCTGGGAATCTTCACTCTCCTCTATTAGTTTTGATCTTTTCATTATGTCCTGGATTTCCTGGATGTTTTGTGTTAGGAGGTTTTTTTTTTAATGTTTTTAATTTTCTTTGGCAGTTTTGTCAATATCTTCTAAGGTATCTTCTACACTTGAAATTCTTTCTTCTATCTCTTGGAGTCTGTTGGTGAGGCTTACACCTGTAATTCCTCACCTCTTTGCTAGGTTTTCCATTTCAATGGTTGCCCCCTTTCTGTTTTCTTCATTGTTTCTACTTCCACTCTTAAGTCTTGAATCCTTTGTTCAATTCCTTCACTTGTTTGATTGTGTTGTCCTATATTCTTTAAGGGATTTCGTTTGTTTCCTCCTTTAAGGCTTCTACCTGTTTACCTGTGTTTTCCTGTATTTTTTTTTCATTGAGTTATTTATATCATCCTTAAAGGAATCTGTGGCGAAAAATAGAGGCTGCTGAGGTGGTGGAGTCCTAGGGAGGCTGCGACGGGTCCCACATGCAGGAGAAATGTCTATGGTTCCAGTGGCCTGGAGGCTTTGGCAGCTGCAGGCCCCAATGACACGAGGAAGTCCTTGGTTCCAGAAAGGTTTATTGTCATGGCAGATGGTAGATGGATCTAGGCGTACCCCTGTAAAACTCAGGGCAGTCCACAGTTATATAGGGAGGGAGAAAGGGGGAGGATCTGGGAAGGATGGCGGGGAGGATCTGGGGAGGCACGCTTAATTTGCTCCGCCCTCTGGCCTTCATTAGTATGTAAATCCCAAGGGCCTGAGGCCTATAGTCTATCCAATGTGACTGAACAATGTAATTCTATGGAGATGTGACTGCTTTTCAGGACCCTGGATTCTGGGGTTGCCAAACTCCTGCTGGTTCTCATGCAGAGTCTCAGGGTTCTAGGAACCTGCTCAGTCATGAACCAGAATGTCCTTACGCAGTCCCACAGGAATCTATAATTTTTATGATATAGGGTTTTAGATCAACTTCCTGATTTTCAGTTGTGTTAGTGTATCTAGGGTTTGCTGTGGTGGAGGAACTGGTTCTGATGATGCCAAAGTATATTGACTTCTGTTGATTATGGTCCTGCACTTGACTCTCCCCATCTGGTTATCCCTGGTGTGAGCTTGTATGGGTGTCTCTGTCTGGAGCCTGCCTCTTGTGTCGCTGGGTTGATTCAGGTCTCCTCATAGATCTGTAGCCCTGGCTGTAGCAAACGTCCTGTGGGGCTTTTGGACTCTGGGTTCTTCAGAGGGGCATGTATGTAGTGATCTGTTGCTCTAGCTGGAGTGACTCTTCTCGAGGCCTTTTGGGAGACCTTCAGACTGTTGGGTCTTCTGATGGGGAGAAAAGAAAGATGCTAATCATCCTGATTGGAGCAGATCTTCTGGGAAGCTGTTAAGACTGTTGGGTCTTCAGAAATGCACTCAAGCTGTTGCTTTGTGAGTAGCTGTTCTTCAGGGAGGCCTTTGGACTGTGGGATATGTTGCTCATTTGTCCTGTGTGCAGCAGAAATCCTGGGATACCTTCACGATGTTGTGTCAGTTGCCCTATATGCTGTGAAACTCCTGGGATGTCTTTCAGGCTGTGGTGTCTTTAAAGGAGCAGGCAAGCTGGTGTTCTGTACCAGCAGAAGGCACTGGCTGGAAAGGGAGTAGAATTTGTGGGGCAGGCAGTTGGGAGGCGTTATGCGTCCCAAGTCTGCTAGGTTCCTAGTAGCTGTGGTCCTTTGGAAGAGTCCCTTACCAGTTGCCCTGTGTGAAGCAGAACTCCTGGGATGCCTTTAGGCTATAGTGTCTTCAGGGGAACAGGAAAACTGGTGATCTGCCCTGTTAGAAGGCACTAGCTGGAAGTGGACTAGAATTCAGGGGGAAGGGGTTTGGGTAGGTGATGGATCCTGAGTCCACTGTGCTTTCAGTATCTGTGGGCTTTCTGGAAATTCTCTTACTAGTTGCCCTGTGTACAACAGAATTGCTGGGATGCTGTCAGGATGCAGTGTCTTCGGGGGAGCAAGAAAGATGGCATTTTGCCCAGGCATGAGGTGCCAGCCAGAAGGCACATTTTTCTTTTATTGGGCAAACTAACAAGACTTTGTTTAATATAAAATGATATTTGAGTATGCATCCTTAATCCTATCATTTTCTGTTCAATTACCAGGATAGTAGTGATTTAGAGACATCCAGGTATTGACTGAAGTAGAGTCATGATATAAAATTGATTCAGTCAGATACACAATGAATGAAACAATTTAGAGGAAACAAAATCAAGTCAAGTAAATGTAGTGACCAGTATGGATGGTTCTCCAGTGACTTCTAACTTCAGTTGAATATAATAAGATAAACTTCATTAAGGTATTAAACACAAATGTAGACTTCCACATTGGAGTGAAATTCTAATTTCAGTTCAATTCAGAGTTGAATATTACATTAACAAATGGTACTAGTGCTGGGGAGATGGCTTACTAGTAAGAGCACTTATTCTGTAAATGTGATTAGAATCTGAGATCAAATTCCCAGGATCCACATTAGCATTTAGCCACTGGGGAACAGATCCCTAGAACTTGCTGACCCTATAGCCAAGACAAAATAATGAGTTTCTTGTTAAATGAGAGATCATGGCTTAAAGCAATAAGGTGAGGGTACTAGATGAGGACACAGTATTCTGCACTGGCCTTGATACACACAGCTATATGCACCTGCATTCTTCCATACTTTTAGCACACATACCAACACCACACAAGCACACACACAGACACACACAACTAATGCGAGCTCTATTATCTATCTTTGTATCTATGTGACTATTATCTATGATCTATCAATCTATTCTGTCTTGTATTTATCTATTTTTCATAATTATCTACTATCTATCTATATATCTATCATCTATCAATCATCTGTCTATCATATATCATCTATCATGTTTCTATCTAATCTATCTGTTATCTATCAATAATGTATCTATCTGATATATATATATATATATATATATATATATATATATATATGACACATAAAAATATCATTAGGTCTTAGGCAAACTGAAAATAAAGTTCCTGAGAAGCCTGAGCATCCTATCAATATTGACTGAGGAGTTGAGGAGTACAATCTGCATTGAAGACAATGGTGTTACTAGAGCTTAAAAAAATATCTTGTTGTAAAATATTTAAATAATGTTAATAGAATGTATCTCATAGTACTGGTGTGATAGAAAGTTAAGGATATCTTAGCATAAGCAGAATAAATTTTGAGTCCAATGCATAATTTATTCACTACCAAATGCAAACCACTATGACTACACAGATACAAACACTTGTATTTGGTGTTATTCTAATTGTGTACAATGTGCTATGTAAGAAGAAATCTATGTAAACATATTTAATTATTTTATAATATTAAATTTGAATGATTTTCTTTCATTTCTGTATCTGTGTAGAGCTATATGTACATGAGTGAAGGTCCCAGTTCATGCCACAATGTGGGAGCTGCCTGAAGCTGGAGGTACAGGTCATTGTGAACCTCCTGACATGAGTAGTGTGAATTGAACTTGTGCCCACTACAAAATCAGCACATGAACTTAAATACTTTGAGATCTATCCATGTGTAAAATTATTTTAATGAAGAGGACATTAACATGGGCAATGAGTTAAGAAGAGAAATATTGACTATCATATAGGATCAGTATACATGTATGCATGTGTGTGCATGTATGCATGTGGACTAACATGTTTGCATGCATGTACAATGTATATGAGTAAATATGTGTGTAAACACACACACACAGCAAATTGTTCGAATTTGAATACAATTTAGGGGTTGGTCTTAATGACCTTGCTAAAACCTTGGCAAGCTTAGACCAGCACTACCTATATAGATTCCCAACTTGGAGACAATTGGAGGTCATTGATATATTCCTTTGGACACTCATGGCTAAGAACACGTATGATCCAGTACATTTGGCTTCATATACCTTACAAATGGGGGCAAGTGGTACGTTTTTATTCATCTTTTAACCCCAGTTATAAAGCAGTTAACTGATAGTTAGAAGATCATTTTTATCTCAAGTTGTCAAACTCTACAATTTCAGATGGAAACAATTAAATTACTGAGTATGCAAGATATTTCTTCTTCCTTTTCTATTTTTTCTTTCTTCTTTTCCTTCTCTTTTTTTCATTTGACACCTTCCTTATTTACATTTCAAATGTCATTCCATCCTCCCCCACCAGGAACGTCTCATCCCACCTCCCCTGCCCCCACCTCCAGGAGGGTACTCCCCCACCAACCCACCCACTTTTACCTCCCAATCCCCCTGTACTCCACCACACTGGGGCATTGAGTCCCCGAAGGGCCTCCCCCCTCACATGTAGCTGGAGGCATGGGTGCACTCTCTGGTTTGTGGTCCAGTCCCTGGGAGCTCTGGAGGAGGGGGGATTAGTCATTCAACACTGCTATTCTTCCTTTGGGGCTGCAACCTCCCCCCTCCATCATCAGCTCCTCCAATCTTCTCTCCAAATCCTCCACTGGAGACACAGTATCCAGTAAAACAGTTGGCTGAGAGCATCTTCCTCTGCATCTGCCAGATTCTGGCAGAGCCTCCCAGGAGACAGCCACATCAGGCTCCTGTCAGCATGCACTTCTTGGCATCTACAATTGTGTCTGCATTTGGTGACTGTATATGGGATCAATCCCGAGATGGGGGCAATCTCTGGATGGCCTTTCCTCTGGTTTCTGCTCCACATTTTGTCTCTGTATTTGCTCCTTTGAGTATTTTGGAGTTTGCAGTTTTTAAAATGTAAGTAGATATGCCTGCATAAATGTTGTATGTTTCATATACTCAAATTATTTGTATTTGTTACAGTTTTAAATCCTAGTGTTTATTTGACATATTTTAGCTCTTTAGTGGTTTCATAGATATTTTGGATTTTAAAAAAGTTGGAATCCGATTTAATTTGGTCCTTATGTTTATTACTTTTTCAATGTGTTTATATTTTTTCTATGCTTATTAAATCTTAAAGACTATTGTTATTACTCAATTAACTGATTTTTTAAAACAAAATATACACAATTTTAAATTTTTTGTATCAATTATTTATAAAACATCTTTAAATTCTCTGCTTTATAGAGCAATGTAGTTCCTGTATTAAATATACTTCATTGCCCAAAAGTTGATAATATGAACAAGCCCTGAAGGGTTTTAAATTGTTCTGGTTTTTTTGATTTTGTTTTTAATCTGAGTGTGGTTTTTATTAGGGGACTCATGTCACTCCGAGATTGATTTTTATTCTCCTAAGTGTCTTCAGTTTTTTCTTTAAATATAGTAATTTGGGTTTGTTTTTCTTTTGATTTTTCTGTTTTTTAAATAATACTTTTCTGAGCTGTCGGCATACTCTCAACGTTATTGGGAATACAGCTAAGCTATTGCCACTACTTTCTATCCTTTTTCCACATACATTATTCCTATATTATAAAGATGCACCACCTCCAAATTCATTATGAGTTTAAACTTGATATTTTCATTCATGCTGAATGAAATACTGAATGAGTCTCAAAGAATCAGTTAAAAGTTCCATTACTGTGTTGAAGGAGGAATAGGAAGAGGAGGAGGAGGAAAAGGAGGAGAAGGAGGAGGAGGAGGGGGAGG
>NW_021604702.1:1734301-1797649 GCF_004785775.1 Grammomys surdaster | reverse complement strand
GAAAGAAAGAAAGAAAGAAAGAAAGAAAGAAAGAAAGAAAGAAAAAGAAGAAGACTCTAGGAAGGAAGCAAACTGTACTTGAAAGTTTCACAAATCCATAGATCCAAGCTGGAAAGCTAATGTAGAAAAACCTGTTGGAGAAAGCAAGGGGTCAAAGAGAAAAGACAGAATTAAGCTTCAACCTTGAAGACAATTCTAAAGTTCACAGAACTTCAGTAGATATCAAGAAAGGAAGACAAGACAGAAGTAGTTTCCGGTGTGAAACGGTCCATAAAGAAATCTGAATTACCTTGTCTATGTGGAAGATTAAATGAAGAAATTACCTGTGTGCCAGGTATCCATGAGTTTCCAGGAGGCTTTGTCACATTAGGACTATGAATTACACTCCCACAAATTTGTACACACAATTTACTTCAAATTCTCATCAGTGAAACCTCATCCCCATGTTGTAACTTACATGGACTGTGTTAATATTTCCTTTCCATCTCTTTTGGTAGAAACCTGAATCACATTTGAAGAACTCCATCAGTGTCCTAGAGAAGAGAAAGTCTCAAAAATCACATGTCAAGTTAAATAAGCAGCAAGCAGAAGGAACTAATTCTGAGAGCATAGAAGATACCATAACTTTGAAAAAAGCATTGACAGTCACAGTCCTCTATTGAAGATTTCCCCTTCCTCTATAATCTAGACTGAAAAAAAATTGGAAAAGGAGAAAAAAAGATGAATACATTATAGTAGTTGCTTTAAACTTGAAATTTTAGAAAGGAAGACTAACATAGAAGTTATACATCCAGTATTGAAATTCTGCTTCCACTGACAACTGATATTGGATGTTTTCTCTGAGGATGAATATCTAAATTGCCCATATCAAATGTTAAACCTTAGACTCTGTTTTCCAGAAGGCAATGATAAAAAATCAGATCAATTACCTCCTTATTGTTCTTCAAGTCACGATCTAGATTTGTGGTAGAGAAGTTAAGGTGGGGAGAAGAATAATACAGTATGACTAACAAGGTTGGGATTGAAGTCTAGGTCTCACAGAACACTAGAATTTGAGGGAAAGAATATCTAAGAAAAGAAAGTTCCGCAACACATCTCTGAACCCATGGGTATCTAACCTTAGTCTCTGAGTGTAGTCTGAAAATGTCTACAGTGATACTGCCCAGGGACAGATACCAGAGAGGACAGCTGCCGGAGGTCTATTCTGGACTTATTATGGCTGAGCAGTAGGAGTTATAACTTGGCAACTCAGAGAGGAAATTTTACTAATTACCTAAGTACTGACAAGGCTTCAGGGCTTCTGTATTTGTTTGTTTATGTTTTTTTAATGTGTTATTAGGGAGCAATAGTCATGGCTTTCTGATGACCTACCAGTTTAAAAAAGTCCAGAATGAGCTCATCTGGTGTGTAAGACATTGAAACATGTGATACAGGTGCTCCACAGTCCTCAAGGGAAGACATAAGTCAAGGATCAGTATAAAAATCAGAATGTACTAGATGTGGGAAAACGTAAGTTACAAAAAAAAAAAAAAAAAAGAAGAAGAAGATGGGCTTCATGTGATTAGCATAACACAGTTTTAAGAGTTACTCAGGGTGAACATTGTAGCACCAGAGGCAGAATGGCTGCAAGTTTCTGGTCATCCAGCTTTATGTAGTTATATTCTATCACAAAATGAAGTAACAAATGAATAAAACAATTTGTGTTTAGAGACAAGCACATCTGTCTTATTAGCACTTTATTGTAATAGTTTGGGCTGGTCTATTTAAGAGTCGCTTGTTCTCCCTGAAGTGCATCAAAACCTTCAAATCCTTCTTTGCTCAATGTCTGTATTTAACGAAAGCAAATTTCAGAAAGGCTTTCTTAATCTTTCCTTTCTGCTTGTGCCATTTGTTTATGCTATTTCCCAGAGACCTCCCTTCCATTGTATTCCACTACTGATTTTTACTTGAAAGGCTTAGGTCATTTTTTAAACTCTGATGAAGTCTCTCACTCTTAAGGATGTATCATGTGTGTCAGATGATTGTTGCCCTCACAAGTTATTATTTTTTTATCATTTATTAATGTGTATGTGTGTCTGCATGGTTTATGTGCAGCATGTTTGTGCAGATGACTGTGTATACCAGTGGGGGTCAGATTCTGTGCAACTGAATTACAGGGAGTTGTGAGCTCCTTCATGTAGGTGTTGGGAATCGAAGGTGGGTTCTCTATATAAGCATTCAGTTCTCTTAACTGCTAAGCCATCTGTCTTGCCTCACATGTCTTTCTTTCTTTGTGCTCTGAATATAATGCTGAGTCTTCCTACTTTTTCTCAGCTTTATCTTTAAAGACGTTCATACATTTTCCCTTCCTCAGTTCTCATGTACTTGTATCATTCTATTTCCCTCTCCGTACAAATAAGTTCATTTTCCTTAGGAGACATGGGAAATATATGCGTCTTATGCCTGGATCCTATGGAAGCATTTTTTTTTTACTTCATCAATTTATTTATTTATTATCATCATGATCACAGGCCCCCTCAAACAGCTTCTCCCTCTCCCCTTTTTCTCTGAGAAAGGGGAGCACCTTATGGGCACAAACTCACCATCGCACATCGAGTCACTGAAGGACTCAAGACATCATTACCCACTGAAGCCAGAAAAGGCAGATAGCCCAGTTATAAGAACAGAACCCAAGAGGTACAGTGTTGCAGTGTTTTTACTCTCAGGTTAAGTGACACACTATGCACAGTATCCCTAAAACAGAAAAAAAAAATCTTGTTTACTTTAAATCTTTGTTAGGTGAATTTGCCACACTAGTTCTTATACACTTAGATTTTTCAATACCTATTTTAATAGGGGTTCTTAAATGCTTCAACCTCGTTTCTTGCCCACAGATTAAATTTAGGGAAGAAGAATGGTTAATTCAATCTTCATTGTCAGGATATCAGCAGACCAATCCAAAACATCAAACATGAATCAATAGTGGCAGTCCAGTTCAATTGGCAAATATTAAACACAAATCAGAAGCAACTGCTTGATCCAAAAGAAACTTTGAGGCTCCGCAGGGTCTGTGGAAGTGGCAAGAAGCAGGCAGAGTCCTGTGAGACGTTCTCTGGCACATTTATCTGTGGGACGTCTTGACAAGCAATGAACAGTGATGGCCAGCCAAGCATTGCAAGGTTAACTTTCAAGTATGTTGTCCAGGAAGACCAGTGACATGTTGCATGGAGAGCCAATGCAAGAGCATTGTCTATGGGGTTGCATTTATATTCTTTGTAAACATCAAACCCTCTCTCATCTGCTCTAGCAAATCATCACACGCCCTTTCTCAGGACAGCTTCCAGAAAAATATGTTTGTTCTCAACAAACGTCCTTTCATGTATCTGCTTCAACAAGCCATTGTCTCACATGTGTGCTTCAGCAAACAGCTGAAGTATAAACTCTCATAAGACTGCTTCCAGAAAGTCATCACATGACACAACTGTGTCTCCAAAGAAATTAGAAATTTTCATTTCAAGTTTTGTCTAGTTATTCTCAAACTATTCCAAACTGTTGAATATGAAATTACAACTTTGTAGGCAAGGCCCTCCAATTGCTCTTTTGTGGCTGCCCCCTGTCACTTTGATGCCTATTGGACTTCCCTTCAGTCATATGAAGGTGACCTTCCATGAAGAAACTAAGTGGAGTTTGGGAGCATTTATGAGTTCTTTCCATTTGTCCCCCTTTACCATTCTGCTTTACAAATCTGTTCATCTAATGCCTCCCTGAAGCCTTTCATTGACAGCTGAATGAGACTGCCCTTTCTGGCTAGGGTTTCATTCCCCTGTGCAAACTGTGGAATTTAGATGTAATTCTAAGAAATTAGAAGCCCCTACCTTCTTTCTCCTTCCTCACAGAACACAGCTAGTTACTGTTGAATATCAGTTCTCTGCAATCAGCAAAGGCACTTATGTTTCCCTAGTGACTAATATTTAAGCAAGAGCAAACAAATCCAGCCCCAGGAACTCCTGTTAAAAAATTATGACTTTTAACTTTTACTATAAGTGGTTGATATACAAAGAATATAAATGTCATTAAACTACCATTTTATCAATATTAGCGCTACATTGCAGTTGACTTGATAAATGGAGAATACACCCTTGTGTTTTATATAGGTCAGCTGATTTTTATGCTATGATTAGTTTTGTTTTACAACAGGAGTTTTATCCTGTGTCTTGTACTTGAATGAGTCTGTTGTCACTGCCCTAGTACTGATATTTATAGGAGTGACTAAGGGATGAAATAATTTCTCCTGCTTGCACTGAAAGAACATGTACAAAGATACTTTCTGGCCTATACACTACACGTCATAGAATTACTCAAAGCATTTGCTTGTTGAGAGCATCTTTTCTTGCTTCCCACACATCTGTGTCTTTTCACTTGCACAATGAAGACTTAAGAAATAAGAGAAAACCATTTGCTTTGGCTCTGTGAGGTAACAGAATTTTTTTTGTTCTGCCTGTTTCTGAAAATAAAAATCATGTACAGATTTCTGTAACTGTTAAAATTAACAAATATTCATGAAATATAATCAATGAAAAGGAAACTATTAACAAGCCTGTAACATCTAATCTCTTATTAATATGCAGACTTGATATTATTTATCACATAAAGTGTATTATACAACATGGTATATTATAGAGAAAGATGTGGTATTTACAGTAATTTACAAGATACACTTCACAGTATTTTTAATGAATAAGAATATTCTTCCAACAACTTATATTTACAGAAAAAAATAAGACACATTCAGCAAATCTTTGATGATCACACTACTGCATAATGAACCAACTATAGAACAATTATATCATATCTAGACAAAAAAATTCCTATGTCAAAATATGGAAATATTTTTAAATGTTAATTGATGCCTCGCTATCTCTGTACAAACATTGCAATGTAATTATGTATTCCTGTAATTATTTCCATTGTACATACAAATCAATTAAGAAATTCCTGGTTCATATTTTTCAAGGCTCAGCATTTTCTATATTTTTACCACTTTTAAACTTGATACTCTTTTCTCCTAATTTAAAAATGAGAATTTTATATGTAAAATAACGAACATCTTTTTAGTCACATTTTGCGTATTGTCTAATATAAGTGAATGAGTTCTAACAGTTGACTTTTAAAATAAGTACATTATTTAAAATGTATTCATATTCTTTAAACTAAATAATAACAACACAAGATTTTGTATAAGATGCAAGAGGGCATAAATCTTAACTGGTTACTCTTGGTTGCTGTAGAGAGAAACCTCTGGCATTTCAGAGACAACAGACTCTCACAATGACCAACATTTTCCCCTGTTTCTGATTATTTGCAAAACAATAACAATTTGGGCAGTGGTTAATTGTTTTTCTTCAAACATTTGACACATTCTTCATTACTTTTAGTGGATGTGAGCTTTTTACTAAACCACAATTATAATTAAGACTGATGAAATCATTAGGCTTGATGTAAACATTCAGTTTATCCAAATAGAGTTTGGCAACATTTTAAAGGTCTTCTGTCTGGATCATTCAATGTTTAATTATTTGTTGTGGGTGCTGAGTTCCAGCATGATTGTTGCAATTTGTCATTATGCTCTACTCCCATAAGTCACCTAATTTTATTTATATCTGTGTCACACTCATTAAATATTTTCAAATATTACTTTTTAAAACCATTAGTTTACCTCTTGTATTATAAGCATAGAAGCTGTCAAGAAGAAGTACAGTGAGTCTAGTCACCTGCTCATTTAAAAAACAGTTGTACGATAGGACAAAGATGAGAACAGATCATTTTTCCTGATCTCAAGTATCTTACAGTGTAGTTCACATATAAGAGATCGTCCTATACGCAGAGTAAAACACAAAAATTGCACTTGAACCAGATATGGTGGGAATTTATTCTTCTGATTTTTTAAAAAATCATATGTGCTTTAAATACAGGTAGATGCAGGCCTTTTAATAGTTAAGCACTATGCTTGGAGGTACAATTGTACTTATCAAATTTGTGTGTCTTGTGACTCTTAAGGATTTTATAAAGAATATGGAAATTTGCTAGGCAGTTTCTTTTTTTCTTTTCTTTTTTATTTTTTTTTAAGCATATAAGCTAAGCAAGCTGTTGTTGCCCTCACTTCAGAGGGCCTTCTGTAGAAAATTCTGACAGGCAGAAAGCTGGGATTTATGTCTGGGTTTTGGTTTCTAGATGAGAATGCTAGAAGCCTTTATTCATTGAAGTTTAAAGTCAAATTTTAAAATGACAATAAACACAAGCACCCTCTTTCAGTAAAGTCAAGTAGAGCTTGTTGAACAGTTTGCTTATTATCTGTCCTTCGATTTCCAGATTTAATAAAAGGATCACAGTATGGGATGGCAGCCAATGGGTTCATTTTAGTGTGTGATCACTTTTCAAAAAAAAAAACCTGAAAAACTTTATTTAAAACATATTGTATTCTGCTTTCCAAAATACTCTGTGATGGAGATAATATTGATATCCTTCAAGTTTTCAAGACTTTAAAATAATGTCTTTTTTAAACACATTGATTTTGAAACTATCTGATTTTGAGACATAGTTTTAAATATTTTAAATAGCTTAGTTGTATGTATATTTTGTGTAGTTGTATTTATATATACGTTGTCATTAAAAGTAGGTTCCTATTTCTCTTAAAACATATCCTGAAAATTTCCCCTCCCTTTACTTATTTCAGTTATACCTTATCTCTCCTGAAAAGTAGATCTCTGTCATTTTTGTCTGTTATTAGAAAACTAACAGGTTTCTAAGTGAAAATAATATAATAAAATAAGATATATAATAAAATAAAACATAAGATAAAACAAAGGCTAACACATTGAAATTGGATAAAACAATCAAACAGAAGAAAAGGAGCCTAAGAGATTGCACAAAAATGAGAGGGACACCCATTCCCATACTCAGAAATCCCATAAAAACATTAACATAACTAACCTAGAAGCCATAATATACATGACAAAGACTTGATGAGACCCCATGCATGCTGCCTCAGTTTGTGTGTGTTCATATGAGCTTTGATCATGTTGATTCAGAAGGTCCTGTTTTTTGGTGTCCTCTATCTTCTCTGGCTCTTATATTTTTTTCATCCTTATTTTCTGTAGGGTTCCCTAAGGTGTAAACAGAGAGATTTGATGGAGACAAACTGTTTAGGGCTCAGTGTTCCAAAGTTTCTGTATAGTGTCTGTCTGTGGGTCTTTGTATTTTTTCGCATCTGCTCTAAGAGGAAGCTTCTCTCATGATGCCTGAGAAAGACATTGATCTCTGACCACAGGAAAATGTCATTGGGGTAACTTAATTACTTTTTTAAAAAAGACCAATAATATTTGGTTTTTAACTTAGATCCCTGGCCTATCTAGTCTCATGTTCTTAGTAAAAAAGCAGTGTCAAGAATCGATTCTATCCCATGGATTGGGTCTTGATTTTAATCAGATATTGATTTGTTACTCCCACAAGCTTTGCTCTAGCACATTCTCCTGGTTGCAGAGCACTGTAGAACAAATAGTCAGTGGCTTGATTGGATCAGAGTACCATTCTGTACAGGAGATGCTCGTTCAGGATTGGTGACTTACAATATACTTGTATAGAGCAACAGTCTTAGAAGCAGCCTGAGTTGAGTATTCCCATGGGACCTCATTGGGCAACTACTAATTTAGATGTAGCATAATGCCACTAATGGACATTTCATTCGGTGACAATAGAAGGCCAGTTTGGGCTCTATTTTCTCATTTTGTAGTTATTTATTTAAATCATGTTCATATATGTACATATTTTTGAAAGTTTCTACTTTATTAGGTTTCAGTTCTACCCCTCAAAAAGCCCTTAATTTTAGCCGAGCCCTCTTCTTCCTCTTCCCTTCTCCTGCTCAGTTTATCCTCCCTTTCTAACACCACCCATCTACTTTATGGTTATCTATATATTCTATTATTTTTTCTTAATGGTACATAGCTTCCCCTGCTCAACCTTACTCTAAACCTAACTTCTGTGAATATACAGACTGTAGCTTAATTATCAATAACTTAATAGTTAACATTCATGTAGAGGGAAATGCATTATCATTTTAAGTCCTGGGTCTGGGTTGCCTCACATATGTTCATTATTTCTAGGTCCATTCACTGACTTAGGTTTATATATATATCAGTTTTTATGGTTGAGCAATACACCATTGTCCAAATTTACTATATTTTCCTTATTTTTCTTCTTTTGTTTTCAATTTCAGGCTATTAAGAATAAAGAAACAAAAACCATATTTGAGCATGTGTCTCCTTGGTAAGATGAAATGTCCTTTGAGTACATTTCCAAGAATTAGTATCTTGGAGTTAGGATCTTGGAGTAGATTGACATCCTCCTGAAGAACTGCCAACTAGTTTTATCACTATAACATGATTGTACAAGATTGTGCTCCCACCAGCCATGAATGAATGTTCCCCTTATTTTATATCATGACAGTATGAGTTGTCACCTACTTTAATGATCTTAGGCATTATCAGAAGTAGAAGATGAAATCAGAAAGTAGTTTTGATTTTTATTTTTCTGATGGATATTTTTTAAATGTTTCACAGCCATTTGAGTTTCTTCTTTTAAAAATTCTGTTTATATCTGTACCCAATTTTAATTGGGTCATTTAATTTTGTAATATATAGATTTTTAGTTTTGTATATGTTTTGGATTAATACCCAAACATATCAAACATCCTCTATATCAAACATGTGAAGAATCTCAGGTCTCAGCCTAAACTTAAAAATTAACCTCCCCAGAGACATGTCCCAGGAGAAGGGTATTTCAAAGACTTACACACACATTCCAAGAGAAGGGCCCAAGATGAGCGGTAATCAGGAAGCTGGGCCCTTAGCACAATAAACCTGGGTAAACAGGAGCTATGGTAAGATAGACTTAGGTAACAATCATTGTCACAAGATAATGAACAAATCTGAGTTGCCTAGAAACCAGGTGTGGGAGCAACTGTTTGAGGTCAGCCTTTGTGGTAATTGTCTAAGAGGTGATTTTAAAACCGCCCTCATAAATTCTGTGAAAATTCATATAAAAATTTATACTGCTCTTAGCTTTAGCTTGGGGTTCCTCTAGCCTGCGTGCAGGGGAACCCCAACGCACTGGATCAAGGATCAATAAATCTCTTGCTTTTGCATCGGATTTCCTGTCTGTGAGTGTTTCTGTTGGAGCGTGTCTTCCTGGTTTGGAACTCGAGGTCCAACACACGCAGTTGGTAAACATCTTTTTGCATTCTGTAGGCTGCCACCTGCCTGATTGATAACATCCTTTGTTGTGCAGAATCTTTTAAGTTTCAAGATATACAATTTATTAACTGTCAATCTCAGTGCCTATGCTAACGGTACACTCTGTTTTGAAAGTCTTTTCCTGTAAATATCCATCAGATCTATTTGGTTTATAAAATTGGTTACCTTCTATTTTTTTGTTTGTTTGTTATTTTGTTTATTTGTTTTTTGTCTAGGTGACCTGTGTTTGGCAAGAGTGGAATACTGACGTCTCTCATTACCACTGTGTGAGGTAAATATGTCACTTTTATACAGAGTATGTAGTGCTTCTGATTATATTCATTCTGAAGTCTATTTTTTTCAGATGTTAAAATGGCCACACTAGAGTGATTTTACATTCATTTATTTGGAATTTCTTTTTCAGACCCTTGACCCTGAGGTGCTATATACCCTTAATATATTCAAGCGTGTGTCAGATAGTTCACGGTGCTACAGAAAGATTGATCCTGAGTTCACCTTCATTCTGTTAATTTTGTCATTTTATAGGTTTATTGGATACTTTGATGTTGAGATATATCAACAAGCAGTGCCTGATTAACATTATTTTGTTGAATGCTATGTCAATATTTTTTCATGTGAAGGTGTGTGTGTGTGTGTTTGTATTATTTCACTCTTTTTACTTGCTAATCTGAGATTATTTCTGTGTTTTCTTTGGTGTGGTTTACCTTTTTAGGTTAGAATTTTCTTTCTTCAGCATCTTTTGTAGGAGTGGGTTGTAGATAAATATTGCATAAATTGATTTCATCGTGGTATATCTTATTTTCTTGTTTGATGAATATAGTAATCTGGGCTGTCCTCTATTGTCCCTTTGAGTCTGTAGAACATCTCTCTAAGCCCCTTTGGGTTCTAGAGATTCTGTTTAAAAGTCAGGTGTTATTCTACTAGGTCTTCCTTTATATCTTACTTGGTGTTTATCAGATGTAGTTTTTTGTATTCTTCTTTGTTCTGAGCATTTAATGTTGTTTTGAATATTGCATGCTATGTGGGAATTTTTTTCTGCTTTAGTCTACTTGGTATTCTCTATGCTTTTTGTACCTTGATAGGAAACTCTTTCTTTAAGTTAAGGCCATTTTCTTCTATGATTTTGTTGAAAATACTTTCTGTGCCTTTGATCTGCATTTCTTCTCCTTCCTGTATTCATACTATTCTTAGATTTGATCATTTCATACTGCTCCAAATTTCCTGAATGGTTCATGCCTAGATGATGATGATGATGATTATTAATTAGCACTATTTTTTAACATTTTCTTTGACCAATATCTCCATTTCTTCTATTTTTTTCATTGTTTGTGACTCTCTTGTAAATCTCTTCTATTTTGTTCATGACACTTGCCTCTGAGGTTTCTGTTTGAGTTCCGGATTTTTTTTATTTCCATATTTATCTCAGTCTGTGTTTTCTTGATTGATTCTATTTCAACTTTCTTATCCTGAACAACCCTATTCATTTCCTATACATTTTTCTTTTTATGGATTGTTAGTAGATTTATTCATTTCCTCTTTAAGATCCTCTATAATATTCATAGAGGTTATTTTAAGATCTTTTCCTTATGCTTTAGCTATGTTACAATATACAGTGCCTGCCTACTATGGTAGGATTGCTGGTTTCTAGTGGAGACATATCTGCAGTTAAGTTACTTGCTTCTCTGGCTAGAGTCAGTATTTTGACATGTAACAGTGATAAGTTTGAGCATGCTATGAAGGGATGATGTTAAATCTCAGTTGTAGTAATCTGTTAAGGTTACCTTGAGAATTTTAGAAAACAAAATGAAAATCACGGACACACACATCTGTATGCAGCCCATCAAGCTTCCTAGGTATCAGTTATTTGCAGGAAGGAATTTTAAATTCCTCCAACAATTTCTATGTGCACTCAAAACAGAGGAAACTTAAAGTAGCAATACTGATGTTATGAGAGATTTGATAGTATATTCACTTATGAAATGTTAAGGTATACAAATTGCCATTGGGCTAAAGGCTATGACTGCTAGGTAAGGAGTGTACTAATCAGTCTTGTTGGACACTGGAGGAAAAATATTGTGTATCGTAATTGAAGTTTGGGGTTGTTTTTTGTTAATATTTATTTACCAAGATTCATGCTTAATTTTGCTCCATTTTCAGAATGAGAGAATATAACCCTTACTTACAAGTAACCATTTCATCTTTCCATGTCAAAGAACATGTCTCTAAAGGGTAACTTAGTGGTGCAGTAGAGGGTCACAGTCACTATTAAGTCCTGTCCCCTGTGTTCTTATCATAAAACAAACAAACAATTTTTTCAGGTTGGCATAAATAACCTTAGTAACAGGTACTTAAGAAATAATTCTATGCTATGTAAACCTTCCATCTCTCTAAGTTCCCAGATAAGAAATAATTCTATGCAATGTAAACCTTCCATTTCTCTAAGTTCCCAGATTTCTGGAATCATATCTTTGTTTAAATTGTTCAAAGTATAACATGAACAAGGATCTGAAGAAAAGTTAAAGGTGGCGTATGTAGAATATAAAAGCTTAAGGTTTATGTAATTTAGGAAAATCAACTATTCAGAGCCTCCTCTTTTTTTTGGACATTAGTCAAAGCCAGATGTGCACTATTATTAAGGAGATTTTTTATTTATTAATCTCTTAGGTATGTTTTGATTAAAAAAATTTCTTTAAATGAATTTGTGCAATAGGGTAAAAGTCAATAAAGAATTGAGATAGATAAGAGAGCATGAATACTTAAAATTATACATTTCTCTAAAGGATAAGGTTATTAATGCTTGATAACTATTATTCAAAGAGAAAACTGAATGGTAGGTGCATAAATAAATAATTAATTTTCTTTTATAATCACTATGCAAAATAATGAAACAATTGTATAACATCGAACTATAAAGTAAAGTTTTTATTTGTTCATTGAATTGTAGATAAAAATAGCTTAAAATTTAACACATTACAGAAACTATTTCAAGTAATTATTTCTTATAAATATATTTCAGAAGAAGTAGAAGAAACATTTGTATAGAAGTAAAAATTAGTGATGCTGTTTTAAGTAAGCTTTTAAGATGCGTTTCATGTTAATATGTGGAATTTATTTTTCTCTTTCAATTATCTTGGTTATTTTATCCTGTAGAAATAAGTAAGATAAAGTACAAATATTTTAGCTTATCAATCAAAATAATAAAATGTACTGCCCTAAAGTTTTCCATAATAATTTTGAAAATATATTCAAAATTGATCATTACAGCCTATTTAAGTATAAATAAAAAACTATTATAGACTAAACAAGGAGAAAATTGAAATTGTTTTATCTACAGATTTTGGTGATTCATGTTTTCTAGAGATTTCTCTTTCCTGTTTAAAGAAATCAAAGAATTTTGTTCTCTTGACCTTTCCTTTTATTTTTAAGGCAATGCTGGAAGGTGTTTATGTAAAGGAACTAATTGTTCCTGATGGGTTGATTCACATTGATTTCCTCCTTCAAAAGCTCCTTTTGTCTGAACCATAAAATTAGCAACTCATTACATGTTCCCTTGTTCAGTCTTGGCTCTAGGCAAAGTTGTGCCCTTCGAAAAGTTGTCCATGATCTTCTTTCTTTTGCCTTTTATATACCATTACTTCTTTGTAAGATGCTTCTATCTCTGGTATCCTAACTCCTTTCCAGAAGATACAAAGCCTAAGTGTAAACAGAACCCAGTGATTTTTCTTTTATCTTTACTTTCAGAATCATGGTGCTGTTCCAATATTTTAAAAGAAAGTTTTTACATTCCACAGTTAAAAACTCTGGCCTATAGTTGTTGCTGGCTGAAAGAACTTCAGGGACAAAAATGGAGAAGAGCCTGGGGAAAGGGAGGTACAATGACAGGCCAAAATTGGGATCCAGCTCAAGGGGAGGCCCTAAGACCTGACATTATTACTAAGGCTATAGTGTGCTTATGAAAGGGGCCTATCATGACAGCCCTCCAAAACACCCAACAAGCAGCTGAAAGAGTCAGACGCAGATATTTATACCCAACCAATCGATAGAAGCTGCAGACCCCTGTGGTTGAATAAGGGAAGAGCTGGAAGAAGCTGAGGAGGAGGGTGACCTATAGGAGGACCAGCAGTCTCAACTGACCTTGACCCCAGAGATCACTCAGACCCTGGGCCGTCAACCAGGTAACACACACAAGGTGATATGAGGACCCCAACACGTATAGAACAGAGGACTGTTGGGTCTGGACTCAGTCAGAGAAGACTAACATAACTCTCAAGAGACCTGGGTCCACAGAAAATGAGGACTTCAGGTGGTATGGAGGGTAGGGGGATGGGGACATCCTTGTGGAGCTGGAGGGGTCAGGGGAGGAGGTATAGGATGAGGAACAGTCAGAGGGTGGACCAGGAGGGGGACAAAATCTGGACTGTATAAAAAGATTAGATAAAATTTAAATAAAGTTTTTACAAATTTTAATAAATATAACATGTTTAGTGATACTAAAGTCATAAGGAATTAATTTTTATTAAATCATGAACCTATATATAGAGGTTAACTTCCTACATGATACTTTAATGTATTCCCACATGTCTCAGAAAGTTCATAGAATTCTGCAAAGCCTTCAACATCTTGAACAACTATCAAGAAACTAAAAAATGTGAAGACAATATTGCCAAAAAACTATCTGTAAGTTTCATTTCATTTTTGCAGGTTAGATTTATCAGAATGAGAATGTATTTAAGTTACAATGAACAATTGTTAACATCATTTATGTTCCAGTGTCATTTAGAAAGTATAGAAAGTTATTGTTATCAAACAGTTTGTATGATGGTGATAATAAGACAGGGATTTATATGATCAAGTGTTACCTTTGTTCCCCTTGAAAAGGAGAAATAATAAAATAGGAAAAAAACTGATGAACTTCAAGTAATTTACATTTGGTTTTCTGGTTTAATATAACATACATTATAAAGTATTTTCAAATAATTTTCTGGGTATTTCGGTGGCTATTGTAGTATATCCCTATGAATCTTCAATTTTGTTAACATTAATATTGGTTTCCTCTTTTTCCAAGGAACCAGCATTTAGATTTAATAGTATATTGCATTTGTGTGATACAAGTATGTTTTGTTGTTATTTTACTTGACTCTCTCTCTCTCTCTCTCTCTCTCTCTCTCTCTCTCTCTCTCTCTCTCTCTGTGTGTGTGTGTGTGTGTGTGTGTGTGTGTGTGTGTGTGACTGTAAGTTGCAAGATATGCTAGGAATTGAATTCTGGTCCTCTGAAAAAATAGCAAGTTCTTTTAGATGTTGACCCATCTCTGTAGTCCCTGTTTTTATTATTTCTTTCTATAAACTTGATTAGGATTTTTTTGTTTGTTTTTCCAATCACTTGAATTTCATCATTGTCTTAGTTATTATTCTATTTCTGTGAAGAGAAACTATGACAAAGTTAACTATTATATATAAAAAAGCACTTCATTTTGCTTACAGCTTCAGAGGGTTACCTATGATCATCATCATGGCAGAAAGCAGGCAGGCATGATGCCATAGCAGTAGGTGAGAGCTTTACATCCTCATCTACAGGCAGCAGGGGGAGACCACAATATTGGACCTGGCATGGAATTTTGAGACCTCAAAGCAACACACCTTCTCTAGCAAGACTACACCTACTAATTATAAACAGTTATTCAACTCAAGAATGGGCATGGACATATACGACCCTATGAAGATCATGGTTATTAAAACCATTACAATCATTAAATCACTTATTTGTTATTTTTTTTCTTGCCACCATGACACTTAGAGATAAAAATTTCTTTCATAAGACTAATGTAAATGACTACCAGAGTTTTTAGTGTGTTTACTGTTTTTTTCCTGGTCTGAGTTTGCACATCAGTTATTTTAACATATATATTTCTTCTCTTCCATCTTATGTATTGCTTCAAGTATTTACTGTACTTCTGGTTTTGAGGACATGAATTCCTTTAGAGTGTATCATAGAAAGTCTCTATCTCTCCTTAAATTATGGCACATTCATTCATGGGTAAATTAGTTTGGGATGCTTTCTAAGGTCTTTAGAACTTGGAGGGCAGTTTTCCAAGCATTTTTGGCTTTTTAGGTTTCCTTTGAGAATTTACCTGCTAATCAAATGTATTCGTTTTAATATGTGATTTGTAGTTTTCTCTTGGAGCTTTCAATACTCTTTGTTTGTCTGCATAATTTGGTGTTTTAAACATATTATTAAATGGGAAGTTTATTCTCTGGTCTTATTTATCAATGTCAGTGTAACTCTTTTATCTGCATGACTGTGTCTTGCCTTATTAAGAGAAATATTTCTGTTAATCATCATGGTGATGTAGTTGATGCATGTGACCCTGAGATTCCTATTTTTTATGCCTATAAATTATTTATTTTTATGGTGTCTCCAAAGTGTTGTATATTCCTTTATTTTTTATTTTCTTAAATGTAAATTAGCTCTACTTAATTTTAAGTTTTGATATTCTATTTTGATTTTATCCATTTTATTTGTAAACCTTTTTGTTTCTTTTTTAACTAGATGCTTATATTATTTCATCTTCATTTTACCTTGAGTTTTCTTCAGCATTTCTAATTATTAAATTTAGTTTTCTAATTCTGTATTGTCTTCATAATTTGTCAGATAATTGCTTATTTCTGTCCTCTTAAAATCAATCCATATGTTTTCTTGTATCTGTTTTAGATCCATTGATTCTGTTTACAATTGTTCTTTTAAAGTCTGTGTTCTGAGGCTCATCTAGGTAATTGCCCATAAAGAACATTTTTATAGAACTGGTTATCTTGGGAGGGAGGAATGCAGTGTATTTGTCTTTCATGATGTTTGTTTGTTTTTGCAATCTGATATAGACATTTGGATTTTGTTAATTGGTCATGTGTCTGATATTATTATTCCACTCTACATATGTGATAATTTGTTTCTGTTTTTACTATTGCTGAAACTCAATTGATTCCATGTCATATAGGAAGAAGGAATAAATCAACACAGCAGGTACTCAATGTTGATAGTTCATTGGAGAAATGGAGAAATGTGATGATTTCAATATTGTAGTAAGTGATGTTACATGAGACCTATATATATCATGTGAGAGTTTTCTGTAAAGTTTCCTGGTGTGATTCTCTTAGCTTGTACTTTGTGTGAAAAAGTAGTGTAAGGGAGGAAACTAGATAGCTGTAAAACAGTAGACAACTGCTGTTCCATGCTTGACTTGAGCCCACAGCACAGTCCTGTAGAACCTGCTTCAGATTAAACAGTGAAGTCTACAAATATGAATCTTGCCTAGTCCCAGGCCAAGAGCTCTTGCAAAAGCAGTTCCATGCTGGACTTGGATCAGAAACATCAAAAGACAGTGTCTTTTGTGGATACTAAAGAAGTAAGAATGTATATGTGACCACCACCTTGATCCTGAAGGAATGTTGATAGTATGGTATATGGAGCTAGATCAGACTCAGCAAGAGTACAAACAGATGGGGGCTTTTGACTTGGTCTGGACCTGACCTTAGAAGGGTATGAGAGGACATAGGTCTGAGCTTAGTGGAGGGAACTGAATCTAAATCTCCACAAAAGCTAACATATGTTGTTCCAGCCTAGGCTTGGAGGGACATCATGGAAGGTCATATGGAGTGACATTCCTGGCTTAATATGACAAACAAGATGGAATAGGAATATGTTTGAGACTGTACCTGGAGTAGGAGCATAAGTAAGAACTATTTTACACCTATAAAGGTATTTTGAGGATTTTCCATCTGTGCCCCGGAGCTGACCCTGTGTCACAACTATCTACATCCCAATCCAGCCTGAAGAGACCTGCTGTCCTAAGAGTGCTGACATACCTAAGATCACAGGTGAGACCACAACTATGACCCCAATACCGGGCCAAAGTTGGACCAGCCTGGAGTCAACAGGACCCAGGAACCACAGAGCAGCCAAGGATACGATCCTTCTAGTTTCAATTTGGGCCCCAGAGATGAATTGTGCCACAATTATCCACACTCCAATCTGGCCTGGAAAGAGTCAGTCTCCCAGGAGTGCTGACTGACCTAAGACCACAAGCTCACAGGCTCACAGAAGGGACAAGCTCCAGTCAAAGACAGCAAAACCAGCTAACTTCAGAGATATTCAGATGGTGAGAGGCAAGAATGAGAACATAAGCAACAAAAACCAAGGCTACTTGGCATCATTAGACCCACGTTCTCCCACCACAGCAAGCCCTGGATAGTCCAACACACATGAAAAGCAAGATTCTGGTATAAAATCATATCTCATGATGATGACAGAGGACTTTAAGAAGGACATAAATAACCCCCTTAAAGAATTACAAGAGAACACAGGTAAACAGGTAGAAACCCTTAAAGCAGAAACACATAAGTCCCTTAAAGAAATGCAGAAAAATACAACCAAACAGGTGAAGGAATTGAACAAAACCAGCCAGAATCTAAAAATTGAAATAGAATCAATAAAGAAATCACAAAGGGAGACAACCCTGGAGATAGAAAACGTAGAAGAGAGATCAGGAGACATAAATACAAGTATCACCAACAGAATACAATAGATAGAAGAGAGAATCTCAGGCATAGGAGATATCATAGAAAACATTGACATTACAGTCAAAAAAATGCAAAATGCAACAATGAACAACACAATGAAAAGACCAAATCTAAAGATAATAGGAATAGAAGGGAGCAAAGTTTCCCACTTCAAAGGGCCAGTAAACATCTTCAACATTATAGAAGAAAACTTGCCCTAACCTATAGAAAGAAATGGCCATAAACATACAAGAAGCCTAGAGAACTCCATATAGATTAGACCAGAAAACAAATTCTTCCTATCACATAATAATCAAAACAACAAATGCACAAAAAAAAGGAATATTAAAAGCAGTAAGGGAAAAAAGTCAAGTAACTTATATATACAGCCCTATAAAATGATACCAGATTTCTCAACAGAGACTCTAAAATCCAGAAGATCCTGGGCATATGTCATACAGACTCTAAGAGAACAAAAATGCCAATTTATTTTTGCTACATTACCGAGCAATACTCTCAATTACCATAGATAGTAAGACAAATATATTCCATGACAAAATCAAATTTAAACAATATCTTTGCACACATTTAGTCCTACTAAGGACAATAGATGGATAACTCTAACATAAATAGAAAAGCTATACCCAAGAAAAAGCAAGAAATTACACTTTTTTCAAAAAACTCGAAAGAAGATAGCCACACAAACATAATTCCAATCCTAACAACAAAAATAACAGAAAGTAATAACCACTGTCCTTAATATCTCTTAAAATCAATGGACTCAATTCCCCAGTAAAAAACATAGATTAACAGACTGGATACATAAACAGGACCCAGCCTTTAGCTGCATACAGAAAGCACACCACAGCGAAAAAGTAAGATACTAACTCAGAATAAAAGGCTGGAAAAAAATTTTCCTAGCAAATCTTCTCACGACAGAAGTAAATGGAGTAGCAATTTTAATACCTAACAAAATTGACTTTCAACCAAAAGTTATCAGAAAAGATGAGGAAGGACATTTTATATTTATGAAAGAAAAAAAGTCTACTAAGATGAACTCTCAATTCTGAACATCCATGCTCCAAATGCTAGGGCACCCATATTAATAAAGAAACTTTGCTAAAGCTCAAAGCACACATTGCACCTCAACCAATACTAGTACAAGACTTTAATATCCCACTCTCACCACTAGACAGATCATGGAAACAAAAACTAACAGAGACATGGTGAAACTAACAGAAGTTATGAACAAAATGAATTTAATAAATATCTATAGAACATTTAGTCCTAAAACAAAAGAATAATCATTCTTCTTAGTACCTCATGGCACCTTCTCCAAAATTGACCATATAATCAGTCACAAAACAGTCCTCAACAGTTACAAGAAGATGGAAATAATCACATGCATCCTATCAGATCACCAAGGACTAAGGCTGGCCTTGAATAACAACAAAAACAACAGAAAGCTCATATACACATGGAAGCTGAACAATTATCTCCTCAATGATAATTTGGTAAGGGAAGAAATAAAGAAAGAAATTAAAGACATTTTAGAATTTAATGAAAATGAAGGCACAACATAACCAAATTTGTGGAACACAATGAAGGCTGTGCTAAGAGGAAAACTCATAGTTCTGAGTGCCTCCAAAAAGAAACTGGAAAGGGGATACACTAGCAGCTTAACAGCACATCTGAAAGCTCTAGAACAAAAAGAATCAAATACACTCAAGAGGAGTAGACAGCAGGACATAATCAAACTCAGGGCTAAAATCAACCAAGAAGAAACAAAAAGGTCTACACAAAGAATCAACAAATCCAGAAGCTGATTCTTTGAGAAAATCAACAAGATGAATTGAACCCATTTTAATCTTCTTGTAGAAAATTCAAGTCCAAGTGCATCAAATACCTTCACATAAAACCAGATACACTGAATCTATTAGAAGAGTATTTGGAAAGAGCCTCAAACATATTGGCAGAATGGAAAATTTCCTGAACAGAACACCAATGGCCCAGGCTCTAAGATAGACAAATGGGATCTCAAAATTGAAAAGCTTCTGTAAGACAAATGACAATGTCAACAGGACAAAACAATAACCTACAGTTTGAGAAAAGATCTTTACCAACCATACATCTGAAGGAAGGCTAATAGTCAATGTATACAAAGACCTCAAGAAATTAGAATCCAGACAACCAAATAACCCTATTTAAAAATGGAAAAAAAAGTTAAACCAAGAAGACTCAACTGAGGAATCACAAATGTCTGAGAATCACCTAAAGAAATATTCAACATCCTTAGTCATCAGGGAAATGCAAACCAAAATAACCCTGAGATCCTACCTCACACCAGTCAGAATGGCTAATATCAAAAATACAGATGAGAGAAAATGCTTGTGAGGATGTGGAGATACAGAAACACTCCTCCATTCTTGGTGGAAATGCAAGCTGGTACAACCATTATGCAAATCAGTCTAGTGGTTCCTTAGAATATTGGACATAGTACTACCTGAGAACCCAGCTATACCACTTCTGGGCATATATCCAGATGATGCTTTAACATATAACAAGGACACATGCTCCACTATGTTCATAGCAGCCTTATTTATAATAGCTGGAAGCTGGAAAGAACCCAGATGTCCTTCAACAGAGGAATGGCTACAGACAATGTGGTACATTTACACAGTGAAGTACTACTGAGCTACTAAAAGCAATGATATCATGAAATTTGTGGGCAAATGGATGGAACTAGAAAGTATCATCCAGGGTGCGGTAACCCAGTGAGAAGAGAACAAACATGGTATGTTCTCACTGATAAGTGGATATTAGAAAAAAAAACTTAGAATACCTATGATACAATTTACTGACCATAGGAAGCTCCCAAAGAAGGAAAACCAGTTTCGATGCTTCAATCTTACTTAGAAGCGAGAACAAAATAACCATGGGAGGTACTGTGTGGGAGGGACATCGGAGGAAGAAAGGAGGGGGAGAGGAATAAAAGGAGAGTGGGATCAGTTGTGGGAGGAGACATGGGAGATGTACAGAGGGTCAGGAATTGAACACAGGTGTTTAGCAATGGAGGATGGGGAACTGAGGTAGCCAACAGAATGTCCCAGACACCAGGAAAGCAAGAGGCTCCAGGAAACAATGGGGATGACATTAGCTGAACTATCCAACAAAGGGGAGACAGAACCTGTAGAGACCAGATGGAGAGGTTAGGCACAGCCTTCAATTGAGGGATGGGGCCACCCATCCTTCTCAAAAATTTTAACCCATGTTTGCTCATGTCTAAATGAAATTCAGGGACAAAGAGTGCAGCACAGACTGAAGGAAAGGCTGCCCCACCTGGGAATCTATCCCATATGCAGTCACCAAACCCGGTCAATATTGCTGATGCCAAAAACTGCTTGCTGACAGGAGCCTAATATAGCTGTCTCCTGAAAGGGTTTGCCAGAGCCTTATTGATACAGATGCAGATGCTTCAGCCAACCTTTGGATTGAGCATGGGGACTCCAATGGTGGAGTCAGGGAAAGGACTGGAGGAGTTAGTTTGCAAGCTCATAGGAAGAAAAACAATATCAATCAACCAGACCCTCAGAGTTCCCATGGACTAAAAAACTAACCAAAGAATATATATGGAGAGACCCATGGCTCTAGCTGCATATGTAGCAGAGGATGCTCTTATCTTGTATCAGTGAGTGGGGAGGCCCTTGGTCCTGTGAAGGCTTGATGCCCCAACATAGGGGAATGCTTGGGCAGTGAGGTTGGTGTGGGTGGGTGGCTGAGAGAGTACATTCATAGAAGCAGAGGGAAGGATAGGATAGGAGGTGTGCAGAGGGGGAACCAGGAAGTGGGATAACATTTGAAATGCAAGTATATAAAACAACCAATAAAAATTTTTAGAAAGTTATTTTGGTCTTTATTTTTCTGTTTCATTTCCCTTTATTTTTTCATATTTTTGCTTTAAACAAAAAGAAAACAAAATAATGAAAATTACTCTTATGAGACAAAATTTTATTTCTATAGTTATAAAGTATAAATAATGTATACATATCCTATAAAATTTAAATAATGCATTCGCTATTCTAAAATGTGACAATGAATATGTTGCTTATTTACAATGTAGTAAACTCAGAAATATCCTACACATGAAAATTCACTGAGGTTATATACAGAAATGCAGATGGTTTATGCCTTACTAGTTTGGCAAGATTGAGTTCTATCACTAAGCCACCAATGCTAATATCTGATTTGGAAGGAGTAGGAAATTCTGTCACAATACAGTAATAATGTATAGCACAAAGGGTAAGTATGAGAAAGCATTTGATAGTGAAATAAATACCTATATATTGTGAAATTAAAGGAAATGCCACTTAAATGCTCAAACAAATCAAAGAATTTATAATGGAAAGTTCCTTGGAAATTTGGATGCGAGATGCAGATAATGAGGGTAGCAACATAATCATTTTTTGTGCTTAATGCTATTCAAAAATCCACAGTCTGCAAGATGCCATTTAAGTGCTGATAGGACAGCTCTTTCCCTCCTCTCTAGATTAATCTGAAATCAATTTTCACTTAAAGGTTACCCTTCAGTGATCCTGAATTGCTTGTAGTTTTCTAATGTACACCAAAGGCTTTTTGTTGGTGTTTGTTTTCTGTTTTATGCCAAAAGGTTTTATCATGTTCTTTATGTTTATTTACCATCTCATGATGCTCTGTAGGACTTTAAACAAGGTCTTATATCCCATGTAACTTGTGCCTTGGATTCATCATAAAGTAAATGAATCTGTAAGGGAGAAAATAAATCCAAATTATTAATAAATTAGTGATCTGTGTTCTGTGCATGCCTGTTTATGTTTTCCTATCTGGCTATTGGAGCATTAGTCAATTTATACATTTTCTGTTGCAAATAAAGTTGCTCTCATTGAGAACCTAGGAGTAGAACTTTATGCCAGGAACCACACATCAGTTTCTAAAAGTCTGTGAGTTTTGGCTACAAGTACAAAACCAACTACAAGTGACTAACATGTTCCATAACACTTGATACTGTTAAATCTTTTAGAAGTTAAAGTAGATGTCAACACAAATTGCTTTGAAATTTTAACAGGAATTTAAGTCAATAGAAATGTTTTTCTTTTTTTATTCTTCAGTAATTATTTTTTTATTCATTTCACATCCCAATCTCACCTCCTCCATCTCCTCCCATTACCTCTTGTGACTCTCTCCCCACAACTGATTGCCCACCCTAGTAACCTTCTTACCTCTACTCTCAGCCATTTCTCTCTGTCCAGGTCTGATGACTATCTTGTTTCCCAGTCTGAATGATATACATACATCCTCCCTTGGGCCCTACTTATTACTTAGTTTTTTTAGGTCTGTGAATTGTAGCATATTTATTGTGCACTTATGGCTGATGTCCACTTATGAATATATAACATATGCATCTTTCTGTGTCTGGCTTTCCTGACTCGGGTTGATATTCTCAAGTTATATCTATTTGTCTGAAAATGACATCATATCTTTGTTTTCTGTAACTGAATAATACTGTGTTGTGTAGATGTACCACATTTTCTTTATCCATTCTTCAGTCGAGGGACATCAAGGTTGTTTCCAGCTTCTGGCTATTACAAAAAAAATCTACTATGAACGTATTTGAGCAAGTGTCCCTGTGTTATAGTGGGGCATCTTTTGGGGATATGCACAGGAGTGGTATAGCTAGGTCATGTGGTAAAACTATACTAAATTTTCTGAGAAATCACCTAGGATATTCCAACATGGTATTACCAGTTTACACTCCCACCAGCAATGGAAAAGTGTTCCCATTTTCCATGTTCTTGACAGCATGTCCTGTCCCTTGAGTTTTTGATCTTAGCCACTCTGATGGTTGTAAGATAGAAGCACAAAATCCTTTTAATTTGAATTTTCATGAAAGCCAAAAATGTTGAAAAATTCTTTAAGCATGTCTTTTCCATTAGAGATGCATCTGTTTAAAACTCTCTGTTTAGCTCTGTGCCCCATCTTTTACTTGGGTTGTTTTGTTGGTGTATAATTTCTTGAGTCATTTATATATTTTGGGTATTAGTCCTCTGTCAAATGTAGGGTTGGTGAATATCTTTCTCCAAGCAGTGGGCTGCCATTGTGTCCTATTGATGGTGTTCTTAGCCTTGAAAAAGCTGTTCAGTTTTTCAATACCTTCTTTATTGTTGTCTTATTTATTATTATCTTAGTGCATGAGATACTGGTTTTCTGTTCAGGAATTTGTGTTCTGTACCAATCTGTTCAAAGAATTTCCCCACTTTCTCTTCTATTAGATTTAAATTGTTCAGTTTTATGTTGAGGTCTTTAATCTACTTGGACTTTAGTTTTGTGCAGTGTAATAAACATGGGTCTTCTTGAATTCTTTTATATGTAGATATTAAGCTAGACCAGCACAATTTTTCGAAGATATTTTTTCTTTTTCACTCTATGATTTTGACTTCCTTGTCAAAAATTGAGTCTCCATTTGTGTGTGTGTGTGTGTGTGTGTGTGTGTGTTTCTGGGTCTTTGATTCATTCTGTTGACCAACCTGTCTGTTTTTATGCCAATACTACATAGCTACTATTGCTATTCCTCTGTAGTGTAGCTTAAAATCAGGGATGCTGATACCTACTATAGTTATTTTATTGTATAGCCTATAGTTATTTTATTGTACAGTACTGTTTTATCTATTCTGTTGGGTTTTTTTTTTCCATTTGAAGTTTAGAATTGGTCTTTCAAGGTCTGTAAAAATTGTACTAAAGTTTTTTGACAATTACACTGAATCAGTACATTGGTTTTGGTAAGATGACCATTCTTTTCCTATGTTAATCCTACCAAAGCATAAGCATGAATGATATTTCCATCTTCTGATATATCTTCCTTAATTTCTTTCTTCAGAGATTTGAAGTCCTTGTCTTTCACAATCATGGTTAGAGGTACATCAAGATATGTTATATTACTTTGGCTATTTTAAATGGTGTTATTTCCAGAATTTCTTTTTCAGCCCAATTGTTATTTGTATAAAGAAGGACTACTGATTTTTTTGAGTCAATTTTTTATCTAACTACTTTGCTGAAGAAATTTATCAACTGTAGAAATTATATGATAGAACATTTGGAGCTGCTTATGTATATTATCATATCATCTGAGAATAGTGTTTCTTTGACTTCTTCCTTTCCAATTTGTATCTACTTGATCTACTTTTGTTGTCTTATTGGTTTGTCTAGAACTTCAAATACTATATTGTATAGATAAGGAGAATGTGAGCAGCCTTGCCTTGTCCCTGATTTTAGTGGTAATGGTTTTGTTTCTTTCAATTTAATTTGATGCTGGCTATTGACTTGGTGTATATTGTTTTTATTATGTTTATGTGTGCACATTCAATCTCTGACCTCTCCAAGACTTTTAACAAGAAAATGGTATTGGATTATGTCAAAGGCTTTTCAGCATCTAATGAGATGATCATGTGATTTATTTCTTTCTGTTTGTTTATATGATGGACTGCATTGACAGATTTTCATATATTCAACCATCCCTGTGTCTCTGTGTTGAATCTTATTTGGTCCAGGTGGATCATCTTTTTGGTCTTCTGTTGGATTTACTTTGGGAGTATTTTACTGAGTATTTTCACATCAATGTTCATAAGAGAAATTGGTATGAATTTTTTTGTAAAGTTTTGTGTGTTTTAGGTATAGGGATGGCTGCAGCCTCACAAAAGCAGTTTGAGAATGTTCTTTTTGCTTATATTTTATAGAATAATTTGAGGAGTATTCATATTAACTCTTCTTTGAATGTCTTGCCAGATTCTGCCTTAAAACCATATAGCCCTGGGCTATTGATAGCTTCTATTTCTTTAGGGGTTGTAGGGCTATTGAAATGGTTCACATGATCTTCATTTAACTTTTCTACATGGTTTCTATCTAGAAAAATCCACTGTTTTGATTAGATATTCAAATTTTGTGAAGTACAGGCTTTTCAAGTGAGATCAACCATTCTTTGAATAGTCTCAGTATCTGTTTTTATGTCTCCTTCTTAGTTTCTGATTTTCTTAATTGAAATACTGTCTTTTAGTTGTTTCTCTGTCTTTTAGTTAGTTTTGCTAAGGATTTGTCTATCTTGTTGATTTTTTCAAAGAAATAGATCTTGTTTCCATTGATTCTTTTTTTTTTCCTTTTTTTCTAATAGATTGATTTCAGCCTTGAGTTTATTTCATGCCATCTAGCCCCCTTCCATGTGTTTATTTATTGTTTTCTTTTTGTTTTGTTTTTATTGGATATTTTATTTATTAATGTTTCAGATGCCATCCTCTTTCCCCATTTCCCCTCCTTAGAAACCAAACCATTATCCCTCCTCCTTTTTGCTTGTATAACATTTTAACTACATGTAGGTATTAAGGTCAGTTCTAGGATAAAGAACTAGCAATATAATAGATGCAAATAGTCTAGAAACAAGCAAAACAATAAACACAAATAGTCAAAGAACAAGCAAGATAACAAATAAAATTTCATGAACACTCCCCTGATCACTGTTTCTAAGTGTTTATCAGGATGACCAAAATATTTGAGGCAACTTCCCTGTCATAGCCCATAGTCATTTTGATGTCTGAAGACTACTTCCTTGTTCTAGACTAAGATTTATATTCCTGCCTGAAACTACTTCTTTGCTCTAGCCTAAGAATCAGACTCCTGCCTGAAGCCCATTTCCTTTTCCCTGGCCAATGTCAAATTTCTACCAAGCAGCCCATTTCCTTGTCCTCAGCCCATGTCAGATTCTTGCCAAGCAGCCTTAAAAGCTCTCCATCTCTCCCCCTATTTTATTTCATAAAAAATACTGAGCCTGTCTTAGGTTGTTCTACCAAGAATGCCTTCTTTACCCATTGTGTAATATAGATTATCAAAAACAAAGCATTTCTGTCTTAGATTGGTAAGGCTCTATACAGAATATTACCTGTCCTTGGCTGCCAGCCTGTTAATTTAATAACTCTGTTTGAGGGTCCATTTTCAGTTTCAAGCCATGTACTTTGGCTGTCAACATGTTGATATTGTTAAAGACAAGATTTAACACAATGGGCAGGAAAAAAAGTATTCCCAGGACAAAAGGGGCTAGCATGATCAAGCTATATATGCCATCCTTGAAGCTTGACCAAAATATAAATACTGACCTCAGGCCATGGGTAATTTTATCAGCAGTATCTACCCCATCAATGCTCAGATGAGCAGGATTCTTTAAATTCAAAAGCTCACTCTGCAAAGTTTAAACAAGAGGTGTTAGAATTATGCCAAATACACTGCAAGTACCTTTAAACATTTTCCAAATTATAATGACTACCACTGTAAATTTTACAACTAAACTAATTCCCTGGTATTTGGCATGACACTCGAGATGGCTCCTTATTCTTAAACTCTGAACCTCCTTCCAATAGTTTGAGTAGGATAAAGAGCAGCAATCCATAGTTTCAAATGCCTATCTAAATCCTCTTGTATATTCAACACCTTAGTATTAATGTCTTGTATCAAAACAATTGCAGAAGCAGTGGTGCTAGCAATTAATGTAATTAAAGCTGCTATACCATCAATAATCTAGCCTACTACCCTCTTACTTCTGCTTAAAGCCTGACTCATTTCTTCTAGTATGTGCAAGCTATTTTTAGAATACCAAGTTTCAGTTATACTCAGGCAATAAAGTAAAAGCAGGTTGGTAGACCTCCATAACTCAAATGCTGGATTTCAACACACTAACACAATTAGAAGGTGTACAATCAATGCAACTTACATTAACTATTGTAGAAGAAACAAAAGTAATTTTAACTTGACAAGTAAAGAAGTCTTAAAACATGTGCTAACACCTGTTTAAGATCTACATTCTGCCCCAACTTTATCTCTTGCCAATATGACATCATAGAGAACTTCAGCTAACTTCCAAATATGTCTCTGAAAATGTCCAGAACCAGACTTCTAAATGAAGACTGTTATTTCCATTATTGGATTGATTTCTAGACCAGTTCATGATTGAGTTCTAACAACTGGTCACATTTAAGAACAATACAAGACTCATTATAACTTCTCTTTTGGATTCTCTGTTCCACAAGGTCTAAAAACTTGAGGAAAGGCAGCTTATTCCATCAGGGGTGTAGGTAAGCAATGGTGGGTCGGGAATATATGTCTAATACAAGTTCCCAGTCACCATTGTCAGGGCACTGAGCAAGCTCACAGGTCACTATCATTCTTTGTCCTGGCATCAGCATGTCTTACCCTTTGGGCTGGCAGCCACCATGCTCCTTCAGCATCCTGCAGAAAATACACAAACATGCCCACTTTCCCATATTAATTACATGATCAGGATAATGCCTTATGCCAGTAAGTGGATCCTTTCCTTTTACCTATGCATAAGTATGCCTAGTTGTAGAGTGCCATAGACACTCAGCAGAAAGTTCCTTGGTATCCAATTTTTTTTAATACTTTAAAATAAAAAGAACAAGATTTAAATAAATTTGTGGCATATGGGGATATATCTTCCCCCTTTTTTATTTTATGGAGATATTGCATTAAATTTCTATGGGTCCCTTCCACAGTCTCTTGTCCTTGACAATTATAATGAATCCCAGTAATGTAGATAATGTTAAATTGCTGCCAAAAAATCTCAAATGTTCAACCGCAATAGCCAGTTCTATTATCTGTTTTTGTTTGTTTGATTGTTTATTCTTTTTGTTTTGTTTTTTTATTATTGGATACTTTATTTATCTACATTTCAGATGTTATCCCCTTTTCCTATTCCATTCCCCCCACCCCCAGAAAATCCTTATCCCATCTTCCCTTTTCCTTGTTCTATGAGAGTGTGCCCCAACAATCCTCCCACTCCCACCTCCCCACCCTTAAATTTCTCCTACTGAGGCATCCAGCCTTCATGGGACCAAGGGACTCCTCTTCCACTGATACCCAACAAGGCCATTCTCTGCTACATATACAACTGGAGCCATGGTTCCCTCTATGTGTGTTCCCAGGCTACCAGTTTAAACCCTGGGAGCTATGGTTTGTTGGCATTGTAGCTCTCCCCATGGGGCTGCAAGCCCCTTCAACTCCTTCATTCTTCTCTCTAACTTTCCATTGGGGATCCTGTAATCATTTCAATGGTTAGCTGTGAACATCCACCTCTATATATGTCATATTCTAGAAGAGCATCTCAGGAAACAGGTATATCAGACTCCTGTAAGCATTTACTTCCTGACACCCACAATATTGTTTGCTTTTGGTGATTGCACCTGAAATGGATCACCAGGTGATTACTCTCTGTACTACAGTCCCTCCTGCAGTCTTTATTCTACACATTATCTCCATATTTGCTCCTGTGAGTATTTTGGTACTCCTTCTGAGAAGGATAGAAGCACCCACACTTTGGTCTTTCTTCTTCTTGGGCTTCATGTGGTCTGTGAGTTATATCTTGGGTATTGTGAGATTTTTGGGGTACTATTCACTTATCAGTGAGTGCTTAGCATTTGTGTTCTTTTATGATTGAGTTACCTCACTCAGGATGATATTTTCTAGTTCCATCTACTTGCCTAAGAATTTCATGAAATCATTGTTTTTAATATCTGAGTAGTACTACATTGTGTGAATGTAACACATTTTTTGTATCCATTCCCCTGTTGAAGGACATCTGGGTTCTTTTCAGCTTCTGGCTTTAATAATTAAGGCTATGAACATAGTGGAACATGTGTCCTTGTTATTTTATGGAGTAATACCAGGAGTGGTACTGGTGGATCCTCAAATAATACTATGCCCAGTTTTCTGAGGAACCACCAGAGTGCTTTCCCAAGTGGTTGTACCAGCTTAAAACCCCACCAACAATGGAAGAGTCTTTCTCCACATCCTAGCCAGCATCTGCTGTCATCTGAGTTCTTAGTCTTATCCATTCTGACTGGTGGGATGTAGAATCTCAGGGTTGTTTTGATTTGCATTTCCCTGATGACTAAGGATGACTAAGGATGACTAAGCATTTGTTTAGGTGCTTCTCAGCCATTTGTTATTTCTCAGTTGAAAATTCTTTGTTGAGTTCTTTACCCCATTTTTAATAGTGTTATCTGATTGTCTGGAGTCTCATTTCTTGAGTTCTTTGTATATATTGGATATTAACCCTCTATCAGATTTAGAATTGGTAAAGGTTTCTTTCCAATCTGTTGGTTGCAGTTTTGTCCTACTGATCCTGTCAGAAGCTTTGCAATTTTATGACATCCCATTTGTCAATTCTTTATCTTAGGGTGTAAGCCATTGGTGTCCTGATCATGAACTTTTCCCCTGTGCCCATGTGTTCGAGGCTCTTCCCTACTATCTCTTCTCTTAGATTCAGTGTATCTGGTTTTATGTGGAGGTCCTTGATCCACGTGGACTTGAGTTTTGTAGGAGGAGATAAGTATGGACAGATTTGCATTTTTATACATGCTGACTTCCAGTTCAATCAGCTCTTATTTTTCAACTGAATGGTTATAGATCCTTTGACAAAGATCAAGTGACCATATGTACGTGGGTTCATTTCTGGGTTTTAAATTTGATTCCATTGATCTACTTGCCTATCTCTGTACTAATACCATGCAGTTTTTATAACTATTGCTCTGTAGTACAACTTGAGGTCAGGGATAGTCATTCCCCTAGAATATGTTTTATTGTTGAGAATAGTTTTTACTATCCTGGATTTTTGTTATTTCAAATGAATTTGAGAATTGTACTTTCTAACTGTGTAAAGACTTGAACTGGAATTTTGATGGGGATTGCATTGAATCTGTGGATTACTCTTGGAAACATGGCTGTTGTTAGTATATTAATCCTCCCAATCCATAAGCATGGGGGATCTTTCCATCATCTGAGATCTTCTTTGATTTCTTTATTCAGGAACCTGAAGTTCTTGTAATACAGATCTCTTACTTGCTTGGTTAGATTCACACAAAGGTATTTTATATTATTTGTGACTATTGTGAAAGATGTAATTTCCCTTATTTTCTCTCTCAGCCTGTTTTATCCTTTAAGTAGAGGAAGGCTACTGATTTGTTTGAGTTAATTTTATATCTAGCCACTTTGCTGAAGTTTTCAGATATAGGAGTTCTCTGGTGGAAATTTTAGGGTCACTTATGTTATCTGCAAATAGAGATATTTTAGCTTCTTTCTTTCCAATTTGGATCCCTTTGACCTCCTTTTGTTGTCTAATTGCTCTGGCTAGGAATTTGAGTACTGTATTGAATAGGTAGGGAGAAACTGGGCAGCCTTGTGTAGCCCCTGATTTTAGTGGGATTGCTTCAAGTTTCTCTCCCTTTAGTTTGATGTTAGCTACTGGTTTCCCATATATTGCTTTTACTATGTTTAGGTATGGACTTTGAATTCCTGTTTTTTCCAAGACTTTTACCATGAAGTGGTGTTGACTTTTGTCAAATGCTTTCTCAGCATCTAATAAGATGGTCATATGGTTTTTATTCTTTGGGTTTGTTCATATAGTGGGTTACATTGATCTATTTCCAAATACTGAACCATCCCTGCATTCCTGGGATAAAGCCTAATTGATCATGGTGGATGATTGTTTTGATGTGTTCTTGGATTCAGTTTTCTAGAGTTTTATTGAGTATTTTTGTGTCGATATTCATAGAAGAAAATTTTCGGAAGCTCTCTTTCATTGTTGGGTCTTTGTGTGGTTTAGGTATGAGTGTAATTGTGGCTTCATGTAATGAATTGGGTAGTGTTCCTTCTTTTTCTATTTTGTGGAATAGTTTATGGAGAATTGGTTTTAGGTCTTCTTGGAAGTTCTGATAGAATTCTGCATTAAAACCATCTGGTCCTTTTTTTTTTTTAAATTGGGAGATTTTAATGACTGCTGATATTTCTTTAGGTGTTATAGGACTATTTAGATGGCTTATCTGCTCCTGATTTAACTTTGGTACCTGGTATAGGTACCTGGCATAGGAAGTTGTCCATTTCATCCAGATTTTCCAGTTTTGTTGAGTATAGTCTTTTGTAGTAGGATCTGATGATTTTTTAAAATTTCCTCAGTTTCTGTTGTTATGTCTCTATTTTCAGTACTGATTTTATTAATTTGAATACCATCTCCATGCCCTCTAGTTAGTCTGGCTAAAGGTTTATCTATTTTGTTGATTTTTTGAAAGAACTAGTTCCAGGATTTGTTAATTTTTTGTATAGTTCTTTTTGTTTCTACTTTGTTGATTTCAGCCTGAGTTGTTTATTTTCTGCCATCTACTTCACTTGAGTGTATTTACTTCTTTTTGTTCTAGAGATTTCAGGTGTGCTGTCTAGCTGCTAGTGTATGCTTTCTCCAGCTTCTTATTGTAGGCATTTAGAGCTATGAGTTTTAGTACTGCTTTCATTGTGTCCCACAAATTTTGGTATATGTCTTCATTTTCATTAAATTCTAAGAAGTTTTTAATTTCTTTTTTTATTTCTTCCCTGACCAAGTTATCATTGAGTAGAGCATTGATCAGTTTCCTCATGCATGTGGGCTTTCTATTTATTTTATCATTATTGAATACAAGCCTAAGTCCATGATCTGATAAAATGCATGAGATTATTTCAATTTTCTAATATTTTTGAGGCCTGTTTTGTGCCCAATTATATGGTCTATTTTGGAGAGGGTACCATGAGGTGCTGAGAAGAAGGTATGGTTTTGGATGAAATGTTCTTCATATATCTGTTAAATCCGTTAGGTTCATAACTTCTCTTAGTTTAAATGTATCTGTTTAGTTTCTGTCTCCATGATCTATCCATTGATGAGATTGGGCTCTTGAATTTTCTGATTATTATTGTGTGAGGTACAATGTGTGCTTTGGGCTTTAGTAAAGTTTCTTTTAGGAATGTGGGTACCCTTGCATTTGGAGCATAGATATTCAGAATTGAGATTTCATCTTGGTTGATTTTTCCTTTGACGGGTATGAAGTGTCCATCCTTATCTTTCTTGATAACTTTTGGTTGAAAGTCAATTTTCTTTGATATCAGAATGGCTACTCCATCTTTTTTCTTTGGACCATTTGCTTGGAAAATTGTTTTCCAAGCTTTTATTCTGAGGTAGTGTCTGTCTTTGTCACTGAGGTGTGTTTCTTGTATGTGGCAAAATGGTGAGTCTTGTTTATGCATACAGTATGTTTGTCTATGTCTTTTATTGGGGAATTGAGTCCATTGGTGTTAAGAGGTATTAAGGAAAAGTTATTGTTGTTTTCTGTTATTTTTTGTTAGAGGTGGAGTTATGTTTGTGTGGCTATCTTCCTTTGGGTTTTTTTTTTTTGGAAGATTATTTTCTTGCTTTTTCTAGGGTATAATTTTCCCCCTGTGATGGAGATTTTCCTCTATTATCCTTTGTGGGGCTGGATTTGTGGGAAGATATTGTGTAAATTTGGATTTGTCATGGAATATCTTGGTTTCTCCATCTTTGTTAATTGAGATTTTTGATGGGTATAGTAGCCTGCGCTGGCATTTTTGTTCTCTTAGGGTCTGTGTGATAGCAGTCCAGGATCTTCTGGCTTGTATAGTCTCTGGTCAGAAGTCTGGTGTAATTCTGGTAGGTCTGCCTTTATAAGTTATTTGACCTTTTCCCTTTACTGCTTTTTAGCATCCTTTCTTTGTTTTGTGCATTTGGTGTTTATGTGTTTGATTTTTATGTGACATTAGGAACTTCTTTTCTGATTTAGTTTATTTGGAGTTCTGAGGCTTCTTGTATGTTCATGTTCATACTCATCTCTTTCTTTAGGTTAGGGAAGTTTTCTTCTATAATTTTGTTGAAGATATTTACTGGCCCTTTAAGTTGGGAATCTTTGCTCTCTTCTGTACCTACTATCCTTAGGTTTGGTCCTCTCATTGTGTCCTAAATTTCCTGGATGTTTTGGTTTAGGAATTTTTTGCATTTTGTATTTTCTTTTTTTGTTCTCTTTCTCTTTTTTTTTTTTTTGGTTTTTCTAGACAGGGTTTCTCTGTGTAGCCCTGGGTGTCCTGGAACTCACTCTGTAGACCAGGCTGACCTCGAACTCAGAAATCCACCTGCTTCTGCCTCCCATGTGCTGGGATTAAAGGCGTGTGCCACCACTGCTCGGGTGCATTTTGTATTGTCTTTGACAGTTGTGACAATGTTTTCTATGGTATCTTCTGCACCTGAGATTCTCTGTTCTATTGTTTGTATTCTGTTGGTGATGCTTGCATCCATGACTCCTGATCTCTTTCTAGGTTTTCTATCTCCTGTTTAGTCTCCCTTTGTGATTTATTTATTGTTTCTACTTTCATTTTTACATCCTGGATGGTTTTGTTTAGTTCCTTCACCTGTCTGGTTTTGTTTTATTGTAATTCTTTACCAAATTTTTTGTGTTTCCTCTTTAAGGGCTTTTACCTGTTTACCTGTGTTTTCCTGTGTTTCTTTGAGGGAGTTATTTATGTCCTTCTTAATGTCCTCTATCATCATCATCAGAAGTGATTTTAAATATGAATCTTGCTTTTTTTGTGTCATGGGGTATTCAGGACTTGCTATGATGGGAGAAATAGGTTCCTATGGTGCCAAGTAATCTTAGTTTCTGTTGTTAATGTTCTCAAGCTTGCCTTTCACTATCTGACTATATCTAGTGCTATCTTCACTCATTGTCTCTGAATGGAGCCCATCTGTCCTGTTTTCATGGTTGTGTTTTAACTCCTTCTTAAGGTAATAATTTAAAAAGGCTATTTCTTGTGCCCACTATCTAAGTGGCGGTGGCTCTAGTTAGCTCTGACACCAAATTATCCAGACAGAGGCCACACACTTGCCACAGCTAGTTACAGTCAGCCAGAAACACTGGCCCTGGCACCCACAAGATGCTAGCTTGGGAGATGACTCTGCCAATCTACCATGCTCTCTCCACAAAGTTGGGCTGAGCCCAGACCATCCCAACATCCATGTGCTACCCAGCAGAAATGAGACTCTAATGCTTAAAGATTATCCAAAGATTTTATATGTTTGATAATGCTCAACTAACAAGATGCTCACACAATTAGAAGTGTTACCCCATTTACCCCATTAACCAACCTAGATATAAGTTGTTTCCCAGGACAATCCTGGGCATGTGGTTCTCCATGGCTCCTACATCCTGCCTCTTCTCCTTAGCTCCTCCTCTTCCTTTTCCTCTTTCTCTCCTTACTCCTTCCTCATTAGCTCTTCTCAAATTACTGAGTTTATTGTAAAATATAGCGGGGGAATATCCTGTTACAACTACTCAGAGTCCAGCTGTCTCTGTGATCCTGTTATCCTGAGATCCTGGGTGTGATAGCTCCTGGGAGTCAGGTTGCTTCTGGGATCATGAAATAATCCTGGTGTCACCAAGCTCCTGAGATCCTGTGATCCTATTACCCTATGTTCCTGGGTATATTAGTGTTAGAGCTCCTGGAGGTCAAGCCTCCTCTGGGTTTTGGGGGATGGGGTCTAGAGCTGATGTTCTAGGGCAGCTCTGGGCACTGGTGCAGACCAGACAGGTCCAGTGACACTGGCCCTGAGGGAGTTCCTGGGTCCTTGTGGATCTCAGTTACTCCCTGTTTTGAGGATGGGTATCCCCTTGTTTTCTCTTTCTAGAAGTTCTAGACATTCTGCTAAGTTGCTAGTACAATGTCTCTCCAATTTCTTTATGAAGGCACTTAGTGCTATGAACTTTCCTCTTAACACTGATTTTATTGTGTCCCATAAGTTGGGGTATATTTTGCCTTCATTTTCATTAAATTCTAGAAAGTTTTTAATTTCTTCCCTGACCCCCCTAATCTTGAATAGAGAGTTCTTCAGTTTCCATGAGTTTGTAGGCTTTTTTTGTTTCTGTTTTGGTTTTAGTAGTTTTAATCCATTGTGGTCTGATAGGATACAAGGAGTTATTTCACTTTTCTTGTATCTGTTGAGATTTTCTCTGTGACCAACTACACAGTGATTTTTGGTGATGCTTCACAGGGGTGCTGAGAAAAAATTATATTCTTTTGTGTTTGTCTGAAATGTTCTATAGTATTTCTTAGGTCTCTTTGATTTATAGCATTGGTTAGTTTCATCATTTCTCTGTGTATTTTGTCCCCATGCACCATACATTGGTAAGAGTGGGAAGTTGATGTCTCCCCCTATTAATATGCAGATTTCAATGTGTGATTTATGGTTTAGCAATGTTTCTTTTAGAAATGTGGTTGCCCTTGCATTTGTGACATAGATGTTCATAATTTTGATGTCATTTGTGGACTTTTTTCTTTGATGAGTATGGGACCATGAAAGGATGACTTAGTTTCTGGTAGAGCATTGGCTTAGAGATAGCCAGAGATCCAACAGGTGTCCATTCCTGTGAGGGATGGCACATATCTTGCCATGCTCCCAGTTTCCAGACTCCTGACACGTGGCCAAAGACCTCCATTGATCTGCGCCTTCCAGTGACAGTAGGGTAACAACCCTACCAGCCCCTCCACAAGTAGAGGGCATGACTACAGGCTGCTCAGCCTTTAGAGGTTTCCATATTAATGAGATACCTAAAGGCCAGAGGGCATAGTCAATTAAGTATTCTTTCCCAGACCCTCCCCCTTACAAATGGTATTTAACCAAAGGCCCACCCTGGAGGTGCGGGGGTGTAGCCAGATTCAACTTCTATCTGCTGTGAAAATAAACCCTTTTGGAATCCTGGATGGTCTCGTGTCTTTGGGGCCCACCATGAGGAACCATGGACAAGGCCTTTAATGAGATGCTGTTGCTGCACCAAGAGTCCTCCCCCACCCTTCTCAGTTGTGGGCGGTCCAGCCCACATGCCCCCAGTCTCAACTCTTGCACAGCTTCCAACAGTACCTGGGAGCCCTGGAGTCTGAGTCCAGTCAATCCCTACAAGCCTTCTTGTCTGGCGGGTCCCCATCCAAGAGCCCCGAATCAAAAGTCTTTGTGCTTCTGCTTCTCTCCCAAGGAGTGCCTCCCTAAGCTGGCCAGGGTGGAAGACATGCAGGACCCACAGCTCTGCCCAACAGGAACCAACACCCATGGGACCATGTGTGAGCTAATCATCCCCACAGATGAGTATTTAGTGTCCTTCCTCATCTCTTATTATTAATTTTTCTTGAATGTCTTTTTATTAAATATTAGCATGGCTAGCTTGTTTCTTGGGTCTGTTTGCTTGAAAAATGTTATTCTAGCCATTTACTCTGCTGTGATAGCTATTTTTATTGCTGAGTTATGTTACTTGTATGTAGCAGAATGATGGATTTTATTTTTGCATCCACTTTGTTAGCCCATGTCTTTTTATTGAGGAATTTTGCCTATTGATGTTGAGAGATATTAATGACCAGTGATTGTTAATTCCTGCTACTTCACTGCTGGTGGTACTTTGTATATATTTGTGTGTGTGTGTGTGTGTGTGTGTGTACTTCCCTTGTTTTGCTTTTGTTGGTATGGAATTATTTGGTTCCTGTATTTTCTTGTGTGTTATTAACCTCTTGAGTTGGTGTTTTCCTTTTAGAATTTGTTTACATTTGTGGAAAGACATTGTTTATATTTAGTTTTGTCTTGGAATATTGTTTTCCCCATCTATGGTGACTTAGAGTTTTGCTGGGTATATAAGTCTAGGCTGGAATGAGTGGGTTGTTAGAGGCTGCAAGTCATCTGTTGAGGCCCTTCTAAATTTTAGCATTTCTATTGAATATTCAGATGTAATTATGATAGGTCTTCCTGTGTGTATAACTTGGCCCTCTTCCCTTGCATCTTATAATATTTTTCTTTGTTCTGTAGACTTAGTGTTTTGATTATTATTATTATGTGGTGGGGGATTTTTCTTTCTTGTCCAATCTGACTGCTGTACTATAAAATTCTCATGTGTTTATTAGCATCTCCTTCTTTAGGTTGAATTTTTTTCTATTATTTTATTGAAAATATATTATAGGCCATGTAGCTGGGGTACTATACCTTCTTCTATTTCTAGGATTTTTAGGTTAGGTCTTTTCATACTATCTCAGATTTCCTGGACATTTTGTGGAAGGAATATTTTAGGTTTAACTTTTTTGAATAATGTATCAATTTCTTCTCTCATATCTTGTACTTCCGAGGTTCTTTCTTCTATGCCTTATATTCTTTTGATGATACTTACATCATTTGTTCCTGTTCTCTTCCCTGGGTTTCATATTTCCAGGTTAACATCAGTTTGTGGTTTTTTATTGCTTTTATTTCCATTTTCAAGTCTTGAACGGTATTACTCATTTCCTTCACCTGTTTCATTGTATTTTTCGATTTCTTTAAAGAAGTTTTTTGTTGGTTTCCACTTTAAAGGCCTCTCCATTTTTGATTGTATTTTTCTGTATTTCTTTAAGGAGTTTGGTCATTCCTTCTTTAGAAGTCTTTATTATCTTTGTAAGATTGGATTTAAGATCATTTTATTTTGCTTTTGTTGGGCTAGAATATCCAGAGATTGCTGGAGTAGAATAGCTGTGCTCTAAATGTGGCATATTGTCCTGGCTTTTGTTGATTGTGTTCTTTGACATTTAGTCAACTGGTTGTCCCTGGATTATCCTGGTGCAACAGGCCTCTGGTGGGCAGCCTTTATCTAGAATATGAAACTCAGAGGTAAGTACAAATCTCCAGTCTGCTGTACATGCCCCAGAGGACTTGGTGGGCAAAGGAATGGGTACAACAAAAGGATCTAAACTCTGTATTTCTGGCTCAACAGGTCTATTGAAAATGGTCAAAGAGGTGGCCTGACTATGAAACACTGGGGTGTAGAGAAACAGAACCAAGAAGTTTTATTTGAAAGCTGGAAAGGTGGCTCAGAGTTAACAGTTTTTGCTTCTCTGTGGTGAGGACTGGAGTTCAGATCTCGGCACTCACATTAGGTGGCTCATAAACTCTTGTACTTCCGGTTACATTAGAGCAAACATCCTCTTCTCTTTTCTTTGTGCATCTACACAGATGTGGGCCTACACTCACACAAATACACAAATACATAAATAAAATAAATTTTAAAATATTTTTTATTCTCTTTTGAAATATTTCATGTGTCTATAGGAGAAAATAGTCTGTGTTCAAAATTACACTGCGGTTAGAATTCTTCTTGCTTTATTCTTTTGTTGTGAATGGAGATTCTTAAAAGACTTATTGACATTAGTAAGTGTCCAGATTGTGAAGAACAACATCACATACAGTTTTGATCTTTAAATCACTGAAAAAAAAATTGGAGTGATTTGTTTTTTCATCAAATTGGTTTTAGGACTGAGTCAAATCCTTCATCAGCTTTATGTTTTAAAAAAGAAAAAAGCTTTTTTGTCCTGTAAGCAAATCTATTTGCTGATTGCAAAAGACAAGCAATTCCTAAAAGTATTTTACCAAGTTTTATCAAATTTGAGAAATCAATCTTGTGTTCATAAGTCTTTTATTTATTTCATTTTCTTTATTGTTTTACATGAGATGTCATAAAATGTATAATATAAAGTCAAAATGTGCCACCATTTTCAGTAGGCTGATCTACTAATTTTGGATAAATGATTTTTTGTTACTTAATACATTATGTGGCTTAGAATTTTGTGTTTTAAACATAGTTAAATCAGTGTATAGGAAATAATTTAAATGACGAGTTGGTTCAAAAACTATGAACAAACTTTTATTTTAGTAATACTTCTGACACTGTTACTCAATGTAAATATGTTAGTATGCATCCTTATTCCAGAGTGGAGTGAGTTTATGGAAGTGCTTTTGCCATCACTCTTTCTTTGGACTTTCCTTTTAGCTTGATTTCCTTTTAGTTAGATGACTCACTTTGTTCTGTCGTTCATTTCCTTGACAAGAAAGACATAGAGATGGTCATGGCAGACACAGTCCTGTAATCCTAGCATAAGGAGGCCAGTGGCAAGTGGATTACATGTTTGAAGCCACACTAGGTTACATAGTGATTATCCATCTAAAATACAGAATATCGTATAGTCCAGCAAATAAATGGGCATAGATAAATTTTCCAATGATTCCATTATTTCTCTGATATATACCCAGAAAACTTTATACACTGAAGTAGCTTACTTGCTGATATTTTACAAGCTGGCTCACTGAATAAAAATCAGGACATTACTTGGAGATACAGGAAGAAAAGATTTAATATGTTTACAAATTCTAGAAATAGATGGCATGGTACTCCATATAAGGCCATAAGATAAAGTGCCAGTTGGAGTGCTGCCTCTTTGTGAGGGTTTCCTTCTGGAAATAATGAAGAAGAGTGAAGAATAGCAGATCAGAGTAGGATCATATGGGTAATTCTCATTCTCTGAGCTATAAGGATAACACATCTACTTATGTGATACTTATTTGTTTTTTTTTAGAAGGATAAAAGTCAAAGATATATTTTCTCTTATAGGTATATATAAAGAAGAAGAATCATTCCGTGTGCATTCTATAGAAATGCACATGGCTGAAAAATTTCCTCCAGACAGAAACATTTAAAATTTTTCTTTCTTTTTATTTAAACAATTATTTTATTTTTCATTTATCCTTGGTCTATTTCTCCTTTTGTTTTAGAGATAATAAATATTTCTTACTTATCTCTTCTGCCTCAAATCCCTCCCATGTATCTTTTATTACTTTAATTCAAGACCTCCTTATTAACTGTTGTTATAAGCATATATATATATATATATGTAGTATATATGTATGTATATATGTATGTATGTGTATGGCACAAGCATACATATGCATATGGGTTATAAATATATATGTATGTGTACATATCATATATATGCATATATATTTCTAAATATAACCCAGTCTCTCTTTACAATGTTGCTTGTATGTGTTTACAGAAGTTACCATTTGGTACTGCATAAACAATTAGTGAGCTATTCTTTGGAGAGGATTGTTTCTTTCACTCTGCACATTTCATAGTTGTATAGGTTTGTTCAGCGCATGTTTATGCAGTCATGTTAATTATACCTTATGAGTGTAGCATCTGATGTTTATTAGGAGAAACAGTCTCACAGAAAACTGGTTGATCTGACTCTTACAATTTTTCTAGTCCCTCTTCCCCAAAGTTTTTCTGTAATTGTCTCTGACTATGGCAAAGAGAGTTTCCTTGATGAGGGGTGAGGATTATACTGATCTGTGGGTATGAGAACAGTGTCTTCATAATGCATTTTGTTTGTCATTTCTTTATTGTTTTATGGATCTTAGATTTTAGGATGGAAGATTCACCCACAGTCATACATTATTTGTTTTCTATAACTGCATCATTTGGACCATACTTATTACCATTAGCCTCACATTAAGTCATGTGTTGAAGTTCAGTGTCTGTCTTGGTCCCACCTATATTCCCATAGCTAACATCTCTTCCTATTTATAGATGGTGTTCAGAAGTTATGAATCAACAAATTAACAGAGACTTGGAGAAAATTTGTTTTTTATAAATATAACTTGTCATTTATGTTGAAGAACATTTATCATCAGTTGCAAAGTACACAGTCACACACCTACATCAGGAAGCAAAATATATGCTGATCTTATTGACTAGAATAAATTGAAAGAATGTGGGTCAATATAAAGTCACAGAGTGTTCAATAATAACTTTTAGAATATTGCTTGTAATTGTAAAATAAATCATGTAATCTAAAAATAAACTTAGTGCTTAATTTTAAGAAACCCAAATGCTTTCGTATTTAACAATTTTATTGGCTTCCATAGCTTTTTTAAAAAATTATTACTATTTGAATAATTACTATTTTGAAATATATTATTTTTAAAAGAAATTTTCTTGTCTTTTGTTGTTACACTTAGAAATTTGGTCTAGGTATAATTACTTTTTCTTGGAAAAATAACATAAAATATCCTGAAGTAAGCCATTAATTTAAAACAATTGAGACATAATTGAAGGCTGGGCTGAATGGATAGAATTTTGTCAATTTAATTCAAGCTAAAATTATCTGGGAAGAGAGAATATCGAACAGAAAAATACCTCCATCAGATAGCCTATATGTATTTTCTCAGTGATTAATGTTCGATGACCAGGCACACTGAGAGTGCTACCATTCTTGCATACATGTTGTTGGTTATATAGGAAGAGGATCAGCATCCACTGTGTTGTATGATTATAGAACTGATCATTTATGATCAATACTCTAGTAACTGGTTTCTGAATAGATGAGATCCAAATAAGCTGCTTTGATTCAGTTTATCTTTGCAATAATCTGAAAGATCCTGCAGAAAGGCAGACTCTGGAATTACCCAAGAATTAGAAAAGTCCTGTGAGGACAGACAACAATCTACACTCAGCAGAGGAGTTCCTTTCAAGCTAATGAGACTCTGAACATGGTCCCAGTTTCTAAATAGTAATGAAAGAATGCTTGCCCTAATGTTAAGATCAAGTTTTATTGCTTGTTTTAATTCTTATTATTCAATTTAATTTTGTATAAATATGCAAACTATAGACAAAATGTTTAGTATTCCTTGATTATGTATCTTTTGTATGTGTATTTGCTTGATCACTTATGTGTACAAAGCTGTAAGATTCCACAAATGTATATGAGATTTACAGGGTCATATTTTATCTCAGTTACTATTACATTACAATGGGTAATTTGATCTGTTACTGTTTTTTCCTCTTCTTAATAGCTGTTATTTGCCCTTTGCTTTCCTTAGTAACATGTAATTCTCTCCTTTCTATATGGAGGTGGCAACTGCTGCTGTTGTTGGGCATTAAGCTCTCTAATATCAAGGGCAGTACTGTTCTTTAAATTACCCTTGACTCTCTTTTTTAGTGACACAGATCACAACTGAGGCTATTCATTCAACCTGAGCATAAAGTGGCAGTGAGCATTTCTTGATTTCAAGACTATTATTTACAGTCACTTCTGTAACCTACTTATGAATGATGTTTTGACAGTCTCTAACACTTGTTGCTGGTGGAAGAAACAAATATTTTTGTCAATCTTTATTCCCATCACTCAGGAAACAGAGGATTAAAAATCTCTATAAATTTGTCACTAGCCTCATCTATGTAACAAGCTAGCCAAGACTACAAAATGAAAACTGTCCCTAAAAAGCAAAAATAAAAAAGGATTTATTTTCAATTCTAGAAATCCAAAAGATGCCTTGCACTGAATTGTACTTATAGTGTTTTCAAAATTATTAATGTTTTAATTAAGTGGTATTTTGCTGGTAAATACCTTATAACTATAGAAGTTAGGTATAGAATAAGGGGCTAAGGATGAGGGAAGTATCTTCTGGAGAAGAAGAAAGAGAACTTATTGTTATTGATGGGGTGATTAAATAGAAGCAGGGAAGATCAGGGTAAAGGAGGGAATATGGGGAGGGGCAGTTAACACTAAGGGTCTTTTGAGTGGATCACATGAAAATGTACAATAAAAGCTTCTTAAGATATGTATGTACATATATGAAAGAGATCTCAATGGAGTCAACACATCATATGGGATACAAAGCCCTAATTAGATACCACCTACGACCAGATGAAAGCCCTTTAAAACACAGACTCTTGTCAAGGCTATGGGGTGCTTTCTATAGACAAATAGTACAGCCCTATTGCTGAAGACAACACTTTAAGAATTCATTAAAAACAGAGAAGTAGAGCTGGTGCCTAACATAAGATCTCACTTCTTCTGACTGGTATTCATGACATTTGAGGTTACTTTGCCACAATAGAGATGTAAATATCAATACAGCTACAAAACCTTTATCCTATAATGGTGACTTGTTTGCATGATACACTGGTCCAATAGTGGTACAAATGTTGTTGGAGTAAACATCTTCCATAAGATACAATTTAAGGCCCACTCCATGATATTCAACCCATTCATGACATGGCTTTCAAGTATATAGGAAGTTGATACCAAATAGCTCATAGTCATAGGGGAAGACTAAACAGTATATTCTGTTCTGGTACAGGAGGTTTCAGGTAACTCTGTGGAAAAGGAAACAAAGAGGCTAAGTGCCAGAAGAGATAGGAGACACCAAAGAAACCAGGTCTTTTAAACACAGCATGATGAACATACACATGAACTCATAGTGTTTGGCACCATGCACAGGGTGTATACAGTGCTGAGTCTGATGGAGTCCCAGTGCTGAAATAGGAAGTGGGCACAAGCCCATATTTCTACTCCAGAACCATCTTCAATTGATAATCTATCACATATGAATAATTCATGTTTTTCAACAAAGTCTCACTAAGTGTACAATATACCCTTGACACCAGCCTCCATACTCAGTAGTAGATGGTCTACACACACACACACACACACACACACACACACACACACCCTTAAGGTCATTTTTAGAAGTTGTTTATCTCATAGTTCTTTGCTGGGATATCTTTTTTTTTTTCTTACAAATTAATTCCATATTTATTACAGTTTCAAGTTTTATACCTTCATGGTATTTCTGTATGTGCAAGTCTATGTGTTCATCACTTAAATGTTTCTTCTGTTTTTAGTTTGGTTCTTTTTGTTTGTTTTGTCCTATTCTGGTTTGTTTGTTTTGTTTCCTGTTTGTTTTCTAATGTGAGAGAGAAAGAAAAAGTATGGATTTGGGTGGGTTGAGAAGTGGGCAGAATCTGGGAAGAACTGAGAAAAGAGAAACTATGATACTAAATTAAAAATATTATTTTTTATTAAAAACACAAATATATTCTCTTTTTGCAGGAACTATTACCTAAAAAGTTTTACTCAGCTGAAGTATTCTGAACATTAAAATTTTAAGATATTTAATCAATGAAATAGGCATCCTAAATAATTAAAAATATTTTTATAGATATCACTTTGCTGAAGATTTATAGTTAGATTTTACTTTATCTATTGATCTTCTTAAAATTATAAAGTATCACAAAAGACATAGCAAAGGGATTTATTTTCTAAAAACATGATAGTTTCTAAAATATGTATCAATGTAATTTTAGAACTGAAATCATATCATTGGAAATGCAATATTTTAATTGAGAATTAGTTATTCTCTTGATACTTCCCTTAGTATTACCTCTTTAATCATAAATATATGTCACTCAATTGGAAAGACTTCTGTGCTAAAGAAAAAGATATGTCCACCTATTAAATAACTTCATGGAAATGCTAGCAATTGATCTAGATTTTTAGGATTGTCAGATTTTAGGTTTTCTTTGCGTTCAAAGAACTCTAGGGCAAAGGAAATAGTAGGAACAAGACTGTGTATCAGAATTAATGCCACGTGCATTAATAAAGTTTAGGTAAATGTTGGTTTTATACCAATACAATAGCCATGTTTTACAGAAGTAGTATCCTTCTCAATTTTTTTTGGCAACTCTGTAGGTGGTTTAGAATTATCTGAAATAAATTTTGTGTTGTTCCAAAGTCCATGAAGTCCAAGGACATTGAACAGACCAATGCAGTCTCTGGTGAGAATCTTATCTCATATACCACAGTATCATGAAGTAGTGAGATTTCTGTAGATTCATTTATATGGACACTCGTCTAATTTAAGTAAGACTGTCTCCATGAGCTAATATTACCCTTTGTAGATCCCACTAACTTATTGTCACATTATGCATGAGTATTTTTACATCTAGATTTAGGGGAACATAGACATTCCAATTATAATCTCCATGTCCCTTATAAAATGAATTGAAACAGAATTCTAAAACAGAAAAATTTGTCTAATAATGGAAAACATATCTGTGATAGATTATTTTTGCTTAGTGGTTTGAATTGAGTGAATCCACTTTTAGTCCAGACATTTTAGGTAAAAATATTTATAGCATTGATCTGGAACTTGAGGTAGAATAACACAGGTGTATAATTTGGATCATGAGTCACGAAGACACACTGGTAATCTAGGCCCCTACTTCTCCTAGAAGGATATGGAACAAGGAACCTTATGAGTTTTGGCTCCACTCTGTTCCCTTTTTAACAAGTTTATTCATTCACTGGCATAGAACCTACTACCTCATCTTCTTGAGTATCTACTAAAGACTAGCTGAGGCATCCATCTGTTGAACTAAGTAAATTCTGGATTCTTGAATTTTCTGGCTTTCTGTTCATAACCTGCCAGTGTTGGAACAGCCTTTAAGTGATTCTAATAAATACATGTGCTTATATATTCATATATATTATATTATATATATAATATTATATTACATTTTATAACATAATATATAATACTATGTTGCACATGTAATATATAACATAATATATAATACTATATTGCACATGTAATATATGTTCATTCTATAAGTTCTGCTATTTTAAGAACCTTGATTAATACAAATCTTCATAAGTTTGCTTCTCAACATGTTTTGTTAATATGGTAATTTAGATGTCATGTCAGTAACAAGCAATACTGCAATCTAAATTGCTGTCTACAATGAGGTGAGAATAAGTGAAAGTGAGCATGTCATAATTATATAAAATATGAGAATAATTTCCCATAAATTTTTTCTTCTTTTATCTTTCAAAATTTCCCAATTTCTTATCCATCTCTTCACCACTGAAAGACTGTAAACAGTGCATTTAAATTATTCAAGTAACACTACAAGAATATTTTTGTGTAATTATTATTTTTCTTGACTTTATCATTTTAGCAGATTCCAAGCTCAAACTCTGAATTAGAGATAGGGGTAGAAAAAGTATAAAGGGACCTAATCATGGTTATCACACAATGCATAGGCAGTCATCCTAAATGCACTATCACTGATAATCAAAAGTCAAGACATATTACAGAATCTAATAAAATGAGAGAAAACACATTTGTGCATGCACATGCAAGCAAGCAAACGCACATGCACACAAACACACATACACACACACACACACATACAAATACACACATCACAACAATACTCTCTGTTTCTGGTTGGAACCATAGAGGCTGTGCCAGAGAAGAAAAAGAAGGCTGTGCCAGAAACCTTTAAAGAAAAAGATTCCTGTTGTTCCAGAAATCCTTAAGAAAAGCAAAGGAATTTCATAAAATTGAAGGTGAAACCCCTGAGGAAGAAGTTTGCCCTGAAGACACTGAGAATGGCAGGGAGGAAGCTCATCAATGAGAAGGCAAATCACAATTCAAGGAGTACAGGCAGATGTCCTGGACTGAGATTCAGATGGCTAGAATGGCAAGGAAGGCTGGAAACTTCTATGTGCCAGCAGAACCAAAATTGGTGTTGGTCATCAGAGTTCAAGTTATCAATGGAGTAAACTCGATACCCTACAAAGTATTGCACCTTTTTCATCTTTAGCAGAACTTTGATGGAGCCTTTGCTAAGCTCAACAAGCCTTCAATTAACATGCATTGTGGAACCATGCATTGTGTGGGGGTACCCCAACCTGAAGTCAGTAAATGAGCTCATCTACAAGCAAGACTATGGCAAAATCAATAAGAAGTGAATTGTCGTGACAGATAATTCCTTGGTTGTTCAGTCGTTTGGTAAATTCAGCATCATCTGCATGGAGGGATCTAATTTGCAAGATCTATACAACTGGGAAATAACTTCCTGTGGCCTTTCATGTTACATTCTCTCCTAAGGGGAATGAAGAAAAAGACAACTCACTTTGTGGAAGTTGGAGATGCTGGCAACAGGGACAACCAGATAAATAGGTTTATTAGGCGGATGAACTAAGGTGTTGCCCATGATATTTTTATAATCTCGTCTGTTACTAGCTTCTTACTACTAAACAGTCACAGCTTGGCAAATTGAAAGAAGAAAACACACACACACACAACAACAACATAACTGAAAACAATAAACAGTGCTCACTGATATCTTTATTTCCTCTACAAAAAGATGCAGATTCACAGAATATATGTGAAATCAGAATCCATCCACGTGATTTATCCAAAACAAAAAAAAATAACATTAAGTATACACATCACTTCACAGAAAAAGGGTGTAAAGAAGTTCTTCTCAAATGGACTGAAGAAGCAAGCTATGTGGTCATTTTAATTTCTAAATGAATAGAGTTCAAACCAAACCCAAGAAGAGGAACAAGGATACAACACACTCATAAAAAAAATCCACCAAGAGTGAATTACAATTCTTAACAACTATGTACTAAACAAAAGAACATCTTATTTCATAAAAGGAGCACTACTACGAAGTCACATAATGAGCCTCACACGTTGGTAGTTGGACACTTCAGTACTCTACTCTATCTAACTGTCATCTAGACAGAAACTAAACAAAGAAAAGCTGAAGCTAACTGACATCATAAAGGAAATGGTCCAAAAATTATTTATAGGAAATTTCATCTAAACTCAAAAGAACGTCTTCTTCTCAAAACTTCATCGGACTTTTTCCTAAATTGGCCACATACTCAGATGCAAATCAAGTTTCAATACATAAAAGGTAATTAAAATAAAACCCAGCATTCTATCTGACCATCATATATTAAAACTGGATATTATCAAAAACAGAAATAATAAATTTACAATATCATAGAAACTGAACAACTGATGACTGAATGAAAAATGAGTTAATACATCAATTAAAAAGAAATCAAATGATTTCTAGACTTGAATTAAAGTGAATATACAACATACCCAAATTTATGGAAACCAAAGAAGATGGTTATAGCAGGCAAATTCATAGCATAAATTTTCTACATTGAAACAATAATTTGGAGAGAACTCATAATAGTAATTTAATAGTATACTTGAAAACTCTAAAACAGAAATAAGAAATCCCACAGAAAACAATAGATTACAAGAATCAAACTCATGGCCCCCAAAATAAGACAGCAACAAACATACAAAAACAATACAATAAAATCAATGAAACAAAGAATAGGCTATTTGAGAAACTTCATAGACTGATAAACCCTTAACCAAATTAATCAGAAGACAGAGAGATACTATTAAAATTAACAAAATTACAAATAAAAGGGGAACATAACATTAAATACCAAGGGAATTTGGGGAATAACAAGGTCATATTTTACAAACAAGTTCTCCTTCAAATTAGAATATCTAAAAATAATGGATAATTTTATCACTGCATATCATCTACCAAATAGGATCAAATAAAACATTTATACAGTATACCACTTACTAAAACAGAAGTCAATAATTTTTTTCCAATGAAAATAAATAGAAGGCTACATGGTTTTAGCATACAATTCTACCAGTAGGGTTAATGCCAATACTCTTCAAATGATTCCACAGAGTAGGATAAAAAAATATTCAATTTCTTTTACAAGGCCACAGGTATTTTAATACCTAAGCCACATAAGTTCCAAACCAAAAAAAGAAAAGTAAAGAAAAAGAAAAAAAGAGAACTAAGTAACAATTTATCTTATGAACATAGATTTTAAGATTTTAAGATTCTCAAGAAAATACTCCACACAGAATCCAAAAATACATTAAAAAAAATCAACTACCATGATCAAGAAGGCTTTGAAACAGAGGTGCATGGATAGGTCAGCACAAGTTAATCATTAATGTAATCTTCCAAATGAATAAACTGGAATAGTAAAAACATTTGATTGTATTATTGTATGTTGAAGAAGCCTTTGATAAAATCCCACACCACTTCATGATAAGTGTCCTGGAGAGATTATGATACTTTGGATATACTTCCACATAATAAAGGGAGTTTAAAGTAAATCTGTATTCAATGTCAACTTAAATGAAAACCAAGTAGTTTTTCTAAAATAGGAAACAAGACAAAGTTTTCCATCTTCTTCATAACAATTCAATATAGTACTTAAAGACAAGACAACTGAGACAGATTAACTGTGAAAAAACTGAAAAGCAAAAATGAACAATGTTTTTGCAAATGATATAATAGCATGTACATAAACCTAAACCATCCACTGACAACTCCTAAGACTGATAAACACTTTCAAAAATTATCTTAATACATAATAAACTAAAAAATTAGTAGCCATCCTATATACAAATCACAAATGGACTGAGAAAGAAATCAGCATATCCCCACCTTTCACAGTGGCCTAAAATGATATGAAGTATCTTTGGATAACGTAAACCAAACAAGTGAAGGACTTACATGATTAGAAATGTTAAGACACTTGAAAAAAGGAGATTAAAGAAGATATCAGAAAGATCTTCCACTTTCATGAAACAATAGGCTTAATATAGTAGAGATATCATAACAAAAGCAATACACATATTTAATCCCCCATCAAAATACTGACAAAATATTTTCACATATTTGAAAGGATATTTTCAACTTTATATGGAAACACAAAATATTCAGGGTGCCCCAAACAACCTCAAATAATAAAAGATCTGGTAGAACTATCACCATCTCCAATTTCAAGTTATACTAACAGGCAATAATAAATAGTATGACATTAGGACAACAACCTACATGTCAATTAATGGAATTGAATACATGATCTAGACATAAATCCACACAGCTATAGATTCTTTTGATAAAGAAGCCATAAATGCACACTTTACAAAAGCATCTTTGACAAATGGTTCTTGTTAACTTGGAGTTCTATATGCAGAAAAATTGAAATAAATACATATTTTTCACCATGTACAAAACTCCAAATGGATCAAATAACTCAGAACCAATATCACAGAACGTGATAGAAGAGAAAGTATAAAATAACTTTGATTATCACACGAAAAGTTTGTCAGGACAGAACATAACACAGGCACTAAAATTAACAATTGATAAACAGGATCTTATGAAAATAAGAAACTTCTTCATTAGAAAGGACACTGCGATTTGGACAAAACAGCAGCTTAGAGAATGGGACAATATTTTTACCAATTAGACATCCAATAGATGATTATTTTTCAAAACATATAAAGAACTAAAGAAAAACTGATGTGAACACATCAAATACCCAATTTTAAAAATGTGATGCAGATATAAACAAAAGATTCTCAAAAGAGAAATGAAATGACCATACTGTCTTAGTGTTCCATTGCTTTGAAGGGAAACCATGACCATGGTAACTTTTATAAAGTAAAGCATTTAATTGGGGCTTGTGTATAGTTTCAGAGGTATATTCCATTGTCATCATGGTGGGCAGCATGACAACATGCAGTCAAATACAGTACTAAAGAAGGTGAGATTTCTATATCTGGTACAATGCAGACAATGATATAACATATATATTATCATTTCCAAAGGGAAGAAATTGAGCATATTAAGGAAATACTGGGTAAAAGCTAGTCAAAAGCTGAACAGACCAAATAACAAATTCTGGATCTCGACATCTGATGAGCAGTATTCAAATAACCAACTACTTCCAGTGTTGACTAAAACTTATTTCTCTCCTTTAGGGGGTTATTTTCATACCCTGTTAGCAGTGCTGTTTGGCAGGAATCCGCCAACTCTTGCATCTTGAGTTCGCCAACACAATTCAGGCTTCACCTTCACAGGTTCACTCAATAGCATCTCTGAGTCTCCATGAAAGGACAGTCCTAATACATGCCTAACCACAATGTTGTGGACCATGGCAGAACACAGGCAGATTGAATGAAAAAAAAAAAACAAAAAAAGAAGAAATAAAAATGGGTAGACATGACAACTCCTGGATAGGTTAGAGAAAAGTTTACTGTGGATGACAGGGAAAGTGTATCTGGAGGCAGGGACATCTGAGAGATTGCAGAGTGAAGATAATCTTGAGCAGGCCCGTGTAACGGTAATAAGAGAAAAGAGCTAGGAAAGGGGAGTAAGGGCTAGACAAAAGGGAGTCAGATAACCAAAATGGCTAGATTACATAGGGAAAGACAGTTGGGAAAAAGGCAATGTAGTACCTGTGCTGAAGAAATTTAGGGTATGGGTAAGGTATGCCAGCCATACCCTATAACAGGTAGGGAATGAGAGATTCTGGTGGCCAAGTAGGTTTTGATATATAAAATAGAAACTTCAGTTAAACATTTGTCCCCTTGTTTGATACCTAACATAGACAGGGTGCTGCAGAAGCTGAGAGTTCAACACCCAGATCCTTAGGGAACAGAAAAAAAGAGCGACACTAAGATTGGTTTAAGGTTTTGAAACTCCAACATCTACCCAGTGACAAATTGCCTCCAAGAAGGCCATCATCACTCTCAAAAGGCCACACTGCCTAATCCTCTTTCAAGTAGAATTACTTTCTAATGAGTTCAAATATATGAGCCTATGGGAGCCATGACTCTTCTACCCATAACAACCACTCTTGGGTGTATATCCAAAGGACATTTCATCATTGCCCACATCAACTGGCAGTTGTTCAACATGTGAATTGATGCTCTGTTCATAATATCCAGAAATCTGTGGCTGTTTTTCAGCAGAATGCATAAATAAAATGTGATGAATTTATATAATAGGATATCACTCAGCCATTATAAAAATGAAATCACAAAATTACATGTAAATGAATGGAATAAAAAAAATATACAATCCTGAGTGAGAAATATTATACAGTAGTAGCTTTGTAAAATACAAACATATATGAAAACAATCTAAATGAAATCACCAAATAATAAAAAGACGGAGCCCCAAACTGGCTACCTTTTGTCAAAAAAAATGAGGCTGTGAGTACCTAAAATGGGTTATATATGATTGAACTGTTGGCTGAAGAGGTCCCATGGAAATTCCCCCCAAAATATAGGCTGTTGCCAAGATAATAGGTTGCTCTCAACAAACTGAGATCAAGGCCTCATTGCTGAAGACACTACCTACACAGCTCAATGAAAATGGGGAGGTCAAGCAGGTGCCTATATAGAACCTTCACTACTAACTTTTACTGTCTTTGGTATGGCAAAGTACTCTGCAAACTAACAAAAGAGAAGTGTAAACATCAACCCAGCCACAAAAAATTTTGATCTACAGTGTTATCCTTTTGGAAAAATATGCTAGTGTGATGGTGACATGAAACTTGTGGACTTATCTAACCAATACTGGATTTGACTTAAGGTTACTACACAAGAAAGAACCTATTAAGACAAGATAACCCAGAGACCTAGGGCAAAACCAAATATTGCAATTCTAAAGAGACAAAAACAAGTAAAAATAAAATGACATTTGATCATATTCTGCTAAATTTTTTTATACATCTAGATCAAAGCCTTTCTTCAGCCATCATCAGAGAAGCTTCATCCTGCAGCAGATGGGAACAAAGAAACCCAGAGTCCAAAATTATGCAGAGAGTGAGAGACTTTTGAACACTCAGCCTTAAATTGGTATCTCCACCAAATTCCTTTCCTCTTGGCTCAAGAAATCCCAGGCAAGAGGAAGCAGAAATATTATAAGAGCCAGAGGGGATGGAAAAAAACAAACTGCTCTGAATCAAAAAGAGCAAAGCATGTATGAACTCAGAAAGACTAAGGCAATATGCACAAATCCAATCCAGATATGATTCTAGAGCTTGAAGACAAGGACACATGCCCCCATCCTTAAGCAATCTATAATTGATAACCACTTGCATATGAACATTATATTTTCTCCAATAGACTACCACTAGAGAAACAAACTACTCTTAAGGGTAGGCTGCTTGCCATTTGGTGATGGCCAACAGAAAATTAATTAAGTGGCATCTTTGAAGGTTTTTTTACCTCATAATGTTTTACCAGGGCTGTTCTATCTTCTAAATTTCATATTATTTTTAGTTAATTAATTAATTAATTCACATCCAGATCACAGCTTCCTCTCCCTTTTCTTCTCTCAGTCTTCCCTCTTACCGCCTCCTGCCTCCCATCTGCCCTTCTTCCATATCTCCACAGAAGAGGCCTCCTCTGGATATCAGCCAATCTTGGCATATCAAGAGTAGGACTAGGCATATCTTCTATTGAGACTAGATAAGGCAGTCCAGCTAAGGAAACTGATCTAAAAACAGCCAATAAAATCAGAGACAGGCCCTGCTTCTTTGTTAGGAGTCTCCCTGGAAAGTAGAGCTAAACAACTGTTACATATGTGCAGAGGGCCTAGGTCCATCCCATGCATGTTCTCTATTGGCAACTTAGTCTCTATGAGACTCCATGGGCCCAGGTTAGTTGATTCTCTGAGTTTTCTTGTGGTTTCCTTAACCTCTTGTCTCCTCAATCCTTCCTCCCCCTCTTCCACAGGATTTCCCAAAATTTGGCTGTGAGTTTCTGCATTTGTTTCCTTAAATTGCTCAGTGAAGCCACTCTGATGACATTTTTACTGAGCTCCTGTCTCCAAGTACAGCAGAATACCTTTAACAATGTCAGGAATGAGCTCCCTTTCATGATCTGGGTTTAAAGCTGGACTAATCATTGGTTGGATATTCTTTCCTCTGCTCCCTCTTCACTCCTGCACATCATGTAGGCTGGACAAATTTTGGATCTAAGATTGAGTGGCTGTGTTGCTGTTCTAATCTCTCCATTGGAAGTCTTGCCTGGTTATAGATGGCTGTCAGGCTCTATATCTGGCATTGCTAGGAATCTTAGCTAGGATCACCCAGTCTCCTCTATCCATCCACCCCTGATGGCTGTTTTATTTGCCTGTCTCAGGCAAAGTTCAGGATAACCATGCAACAATGTATAGACCCAAAGAAGCGAAGTAAAAATGACAGGCCAAGGAGGAAGGGGTACTTAAATCTCACTAAGAACTAGATAAGATACCTGGGGTAGATAGAGGAAGGGAATTTGGTGGAAGAGGAACTGAGAGTAGGATCAAGTGAGGGGTGAATAGAGGGAGAGAATACTTTCTCTTGGATCCTTTTCCTTTAATTTCTTTTGCCCTGTTATCTATTATATTATATTTTAAATTATTAATCCTTAGGATCCTGATTGTTTTCTAATGAGAGACAGAGGGAACATAGGAGGATCATAGGAAAGACATCTATAGTTAGGATATATATTATGTGAGAAAATATCTATTTTCAATATGGAAAAATCAGTAACATTTCCTAATATTTATTCTATATCTTCTACATAAACTTGTCCTAGACAATAATATTTCTGAAAAAGAGAAATATCCTGTTTATCTAGGTAAGGCCTAGTCCTATAAGGCTGAGGATGAATATAAAATTCACTTCAACTGAACCAATATACATCTTCAAATCCTTCTAAGTTCTACAAAGTAGGATCTTCTTTTGAATCAGAGCTTCATGGTAAAATTAACTAATTCTTTATTGGGAGCTTGTAATTATGTAGTAGTGTGCATGTGAAATTTAAGAAGGCATAGGAAAGAACCCTTAAATTTATTGCTAAAAATAACCTAAATGCCAGAATCTTACTTTTAGCTGCTGGTGAATTGCAAATAGACACTTTTCTGACCTTGGATGATAGTAGGAGATGCACTAGAAAGCCAGAGTTGGGGAAATCATAATCAAACAAATTCAGGGTGTTAATGAATATTCATAAGTTGTTGGAAACACATGAAGAACTCACAGCCCAAACTCAGGGAAGCATTCTCTCAGCTTAGGACTCACCTCCTGGCTTCATCACTCTCAAAGTGTGCAGGCAGATAAGATGATGTTTGGATCTGCTCACTCTCATCATCATGAGATGTTCTGCAGTGGTCAAGACTATCAGACCTTTATCCATAAGTCCATATCCTTAAAGTCAAGGTCTTAAGAGCTTGGACAATACTGTACTTCAATATACAGTTTAACACACACACACACACACACACACACACACACACACACACACACACACACACTCATGCACCACAGCTGAAAGAAAGAAAAAGGAGCATCCTCTCTCTACCTTTAGATGCTTAGCCAGATTGCTTTCTGGTTCCCTGACAAATTAACCATAAAGCAAGTACAGCCTAGGTTGGAATCCTTGGCTTAGTATGAAATTCTGCTGAGGGGTGTGTTTGTAAAACAAAGTAGAAGAAAATGGGCTTTATTTGAAGATGCATAGCTGGAACTAACTGAGAAACATCTAGAAAAAAAAAGGTGTCTATCTGAAGAAAAAAAGGCATGAAAGCATTTGGAAACAAAACCAAAAATAGTGACAAAAATATTCAAATCAAATCAATTCTAACTAGAACTTCTGGCCTAGACACATAAACTAATTTCTTTTTAAATTTGCACTATTTTATGAATTAATTGTGTAGCATTCTACATATTCTAATAATTCTCAAGTCTTAGCATTCTTGATAGTGTTTAAAATTTTTCTGAGCATACACATTTCTTTATTATGTTTAGGAATACTGTGTTGATAATCTCAATAAAAATTTTCTTTTCTTTTCTTTTTTTTTTTTGGTTTTTCGAGACAGGGTTTCTCTGTATAGCCCTGGCTGTCCTGGAACTCACTCTGTAGACCAGCTAGCCTCGAACTAAGAAATCCACCTGACTCTGCCTACCAAGTGCTGGGATTAAAGGCGTGCACCACCACTGCCTGGCAAAAATTTTATAAAAAATATTAAGCCGTGCTATAATTATTTTACTCTGTCTATATAACACTGATTGATTAATTGATTGACTGTTTGATTCAATGAATGGACAGGAATAATTTATGAGGGGACACCAAATAAAGTTTACCCAGCAAACCTGAAGTTTAACAGGATCATTTCTTGGTTGCAAGTATTCCACAATTTCATTTTCTGACTTTTTAATTTCAGATTTTGACTCTTGAAAAATAACAAGCTCCAAACAATCTTAAGCAAACCAAATGCCATCCCTGACTTTAAATACTTTCACACCTACAGGCCCAATGTCTTTCTCTCATATAATCCTGTAGTGTTACTACTGATAAAACATGATAAAATGGTTAAGTTTTATAGAAAGCCAGTTTTAGATAAGGAGCCTGGTGTGGTTCCCTGGTAACCTGATGAGAATGACTCTCAAGTTCTTGTATTTCACTTTCATAAGATAATCACAGTGCTCTTCAGGTCAGTTTAAATGATTGAGGGGTATGTGTGTGCATTTGTGTGTGTGTGTGTGTGTGTGCGTGTGTGTGTTACTGTGGAAGATATGGTAGCATTAATGTGAAAAACTTCCTGTAGGATTGAACAGGCCATTAGTGTGCCCTGTCCTCTGTCAGACTGCAGTGCCCTTGCTCTTCCCCAGGGCCATTTGCTGCTTGTACTTACACCTGAATTGTGATTGCAGCACTAAACAGTCACTTCATTTCACTCTCAGAATGAAGATGGTTGCCTCAGTCAGAGTGCTGTGTTGGTGTTTGATCAGCTCTTTGATGTGTGACAAAGATTAATGCTGACCAATGACATGCCTAACAGGGTGAACTTGATTATTGATTTTACCTTTCATCTTGCTGATAGGTTCTTAAATGTGATTTGATGATATAGATTTCCTCCTAATTCTTCCTGACCCTGAGATATTTGAGATATAATCCACAAACATGAACATACACTTCTTGCAAATGCTTTCTCAAAGCTCATGACTTACTGCCTTAAATTACCCTGTACTACACTTTCACTGGGCAACAGGGATATATGGGGGTATCGGACAGTAACTATTCAAGAGATATGCTCAATCAGTTTCATCAAAAATTACTGTTTTCCTGTCTCACTTTTGCTTCAAAAATCACTCTTAAGTTTTCCTCTTCTATTGAATAAAATGTTAAACAAGTACCATGGTTTCTCTTCTTTCTTGGATAATGAAAAGTCCTGTAGATACACTCTATTGCATGAATTCTCTTTGGGCCCAGAATATTTACTAAAATGAAGATATGTACCAGACCTTACCACTTTTTATTTCATCCTCTTCCTAATTTTCCTTAGAAAGCCTGAAATGTGCTAAAGGACTGTAGGAAATTTATCTTGCATTTCAACATCATTCATTTGTCTTTCTTCTCTAGATTATGACCACTCCAGACTTATTAAAGGTTTAAGAAAAAAAATAATGCAAAGAAAATAGACCCTCACATGTGACCACTGCTCTCCTGTTGAAGGGATAGTGTTTGTCAGCTGACTGAAATTCTCTTGCGGGTCTTCTTCTAGGTCACAAACTGTGGTTTCTTTTGTATGCTACTTCACAAAAGTAGACAGTACATCTGTAGTGGAAGGTATTTGAAAATACAGCACGGCTCAACTAGCTCTTGGCCTCAACCAAGCTCCCACTCTAAGTTTCTGCACTAATGGCACCAGCTGGTCAGGAGCACGGGCCAGGGGTCCATGAGAAGTTGGCATGGCTGTTGTCTCCATTGATCAGTTCTGTGAAGTCCATGGCTCTAATAATTGCTCAAAGGCCAACTCTGCCACCCCCATGTGGTAGACATAACCAGTAACCAATAGAAATAAGATTCTTAATGCTTAAGATTATCCAATGGATTTATATATCAACAAATACTCAATATACAACATGCCCACACAATTAAAATTGTTAACTCAATTACCTAACCTAGATATTTATAATCACTTTAGACTGCAAGATAAACTTGGACATCTGCTGCCGTCTCTCCTTCTTCCTTCCTTCCTTCCTCCCTCCCTCCCTCCCTCCCTCCCTCCCTCCCTCCCTTCCTTCCTTCCTTCCTTCCTCCTCCCAACCCCTAGCTTCACCTACCTCTTCTACTGCCCAAACACTGGTTCTAGCCTTTATTTTTACAGACTAAGGTGGCCAGAAGTTTCACAAAGCCACCTGCATACTGATTCACTCCTCATCTGCAACCCCTCCTGGGAAAGTGGAATTAGCATCAAGGCTATCCATAACATACATCCTCTGGCATCCCTCTCATTAGGGTAGTGATGCACTCATGGCTGCATCCATGTACTCTTCACTCCATAAGAGATAAAATGCTTCACACTCAGGGCTAGGTTTCAAAATATGGATTATGGAGAGATTAATGTCACACAATTAGTATATGCCTTAGTCATGTTTGGATTAAATGGAAGGGAATAGATGCTGAAATACGTGCGCATATAATAAGAGTACTGAGAAAAATAACATGAGATCTGTACACACAAGGGTCCCAAGTGTCCAGAAGTAAAATCTGGGGTGAGATATGGTCATGGAAATGAATGTAGACACTCAAGTACATTTAAACTTGAGTTTAAACTTGTATGTTTTCTTAAAAGGTTGGAAGTATGAGAAACATTGCAGGCAATTTATAGTCATATTGTATAAAGCTGTTTAAAAAGGCCTACACAGTATTCTCAGAAACAAGATCATAAATGATAATTTCATTTCTCTTTCTACATATTCATAAATGACAGACTTTCTGTGCTCTTGTTCCGATTATCTGAAGAGAGGTGACTAATGGTGTTATTTGGAATTGTGATATATCTACTCTGTCATTTTAATCTTAAAACAACAATTTGTACAAACAAATGAGTTTGTGAATAAACATTAGTAGTTCAAAACACAAATAACTAAATCTGAGAAAATAATAAAGTTTTGGAAAAATTTATACAAAGGTCAGAAATAAATAAGAAGAGATTTAGCATATAAACATATTTTTAAATAGAAAATAAAGAACAATACCCCATATAAGGATTATAAAAACCACTGTTGGTGATTTTTCTTTAATTTTTACTAAGTATTTTAACTGTAGTAATTTATCTGCCACAATACATAAATAAAAATGAGTTACTCAAATAATTTTTGACTCCAATTAAAAAGCACATTTAAACTTAAATTTACATATTTTAAATGATCTGTATTTTATTTAATGATGATTTAAGATATAAAACTGAACAATTTTAAATTATAAACTCAGTAATGAGGTAGGATACAAAGTACAAATTATGTTTTTAATAAATATAAATAGGTATGTTTAACATAGATTTTATAACTATATGAGTCTTCCAAAGAGTATAATAATAAGAGATTTGTGGATATTTTGCATATTTAATTGACTTATGAAGAGAAAACACAGTTGTTTTTATCATTTTAAAGATTGTCAGGAATGTTAAGGTAATATTCATTTAACCATTATCTCTTCATATTTCTTTTATCACTGTGAAACTAACTTCCTGTAGGAGATGTTATAAAGATTAATTACTTCATTTTTGTAAGAGTTCACAAAGTTTAATATTAAATAGAAAGGCACATGAAAGATGGAAGTAGGAATTATTAAGTATTGTCACAAGACCTCCTATTATTATTAGTTTCATGAATAAAGGTCAGCATTTCACATACAATGCCCATTAATAAGCAGTCAGAAAACATGATAAATTTTTATTAAAAATTTTGTGAATCTATTGTATGCAGGTTTTATAAAACATCATGTACAAGTTTACTTAGCCCTGACAGACCCTACAGCTTTCAGCATGTCTGTCCATTCTCATTCCAAACAAGATGTCTATCCTTTCCTTTACCTCACTGAATTTTTTTCTCTTCTTCTCCCTAAAAAATCTCCCTAAAAGCAGGCATTTCATAGTGTTCTCCTACTTTAAGTTTATCTTGGCATATATGTGCCATTACAATATTATAAATCACACCATGTTACAAGAAACATCTCTGCAAGTGAATGCCACATCAGATGTAAAATAATGTCTACAGATAAATAAAAATGGACTTGAACATGATACTTTCAAGATAACACTGTGATGAATGATGGGCAGGAACAGACAGGATATTGTTTTATTCTGTAGCAAGATCCTTTAATCACTAACGAAAAGTGATATTTATCATGATGAATAAAACAGAGGAACTGATATTTAAAATAAGATTTGAAAAATTATTAAGAATTAGATATGTGAAATAGTAATATGTTCCAAGAAAAAAAATCATAATATTTATGAGCTTCCAGAGAGCCTCATAAAACAAAACATCTATATACTTAAGTATAATTCAGTTCTGATTTATTATTGCAACATCCAAATTATGATTAATTACCTACTACATAGAGAAGTGGTAAACATATATAATAAATAGCATCCTAGTAAATGAAGACTATGAAATTTATTTTCCATGTCATGTGGCTCATGAAAATTCTAAAAAGTTTACCTTAGTAAGTTTGTATGATAGACTCTTTCTATAAGGATCTATCAGTAAATATCTGATTTATGTGATTGTTTGATGTTTAGATAACTCTTAAATATCTACATTTGCATCGATGAGAATGTCGAAGACATTCTAAAGTGAGAATCATGATCTGAGATCGATTTAGTGGTGAAAATTTTTATGTTTTTATGGAAGCAATGATAACAACTATAAAGTTATTTTCTCAAAACATAGATATAGAAAGATCTTCTGAGTTAGATGTCTCTAGGTGAAATTCCACTACTGTTTCTAATTACCTGTGAAAGGTAAGAAAAATTATTTTATCTTTTCATTTCATTGCTTTTATTTAATTGTAAATAGACAACATCTCTAGTGGTTTATATGTCTAATACTTTTGTGATCATTGATAAGTTGGTTGATTTTAGCTAATAGGACTCACTTTTTTCCTTATCAGAGTGTTTTGAAACGTTCTGAAACAAAACAATTTTGTGTTCTGTAAACTTTGCATTTTATTAGTTACAGAATACTCATCTTCATATCTTGGAAATCTTATCAATAGCTTAAGTGATAAGTACTAATAAATCTACCATATATTGGCATTTTTTTTTCAAATTACACTTTCATTTTTTCACTTCTAGCAACAAACAAGAATGAACAGCTTCAATGACTGGATAGAAGCAACAGCAATGGGCAGGCTGTTCACCTGTATGCCTTCTCTTGGTCTTACCACAAATTTTCATACAATAAAATATCCTTACATGATATTTTATCATGGTTATACTTTACCTTTTAAAATGAAAAAAATCAAACATTATTTAGATATATTTGAATTTATGTTTATTTCCCCATTTTAAGCATTAACAAGTAGGTGAAGATATAAATATGTTTAATTTCTGTATATCAATCAACAACAAGAAAAAAGACCTCAGTGATTATTACAACTGCCAAGACTCAGTAAAAAGATAAGCATAAGCTTATTACAGAATGATAGGAAACATAATTACTGCCTGGGGTTTCTAATCCAAGAATACAATTCAGATATGCAGATTATCTTATTCCCTTTTAAGGAAAAACAAAACCAAAAGTACTGGTACTTTGAGGCTTTGAAAGCATCTTTTTGCTTTGTGTTCTGCCAGTTCTCATTCTTACCTATGTAGCTCACATATGGACTCTGGTATTCAGGTGTACATGCCAGAAAATTATTTTTTAATCTGGCATCTAAAAGTTCTCATGGAAAATTTAACTCTATTGGTACTTTTAGCAGTAGCCTTTCATTTTGTAACTAAGACATAGTTAATTCATCCACTGAATCTCCTGTAGGGCTTAGTACTACAATAGTTGTTTTTTTTTTTTTTTTGCTATAGTTATACTTTTACAATCTAAAAATTACTAGTTGCTTTACTTGCATTATTTGGCTTACTTCATACAATCAATCTCAAAGTTAGAATATATTTTAAAACCAATCATATTTTACATGTAGGGAATCTGCTTAAGAGTATAGCACCTCTGCTTAAGCAATCAATAGAGTTCTACTCTTAAATCTTTAATTACATTATTGGAAGGCTTGTGTTATGTAGTCTTTTAGTCTGTTTTTCATAGCTGATTTCAATGTAGAAGAGAATAATTTCCTGACTTACCTGTTCATTAGTCATATGCTCATTTCCTATCCATTTTTTTATAGGGAATCTTGCTGTAAATCCTTACTGTTTAGTTCAGTCACTTTCTCACTAGGTGCCCTAGACCACAACTCACTTCAATATGAGAGCTGAGACTATGGTTTTATTAGTGTCTCAATCCCTCTCTCTGTATGGCTGTAAGAACATGAATTGCTTCCCTGCTTAATCTAATCTAGTGTTTATAAATCTTAATAAACTAAACATTTAATGATAATATCATACACATAAAATATCTCTAGCATACTTTGCTAATACAATAGGTTGATGTCCACATACATAGTTGAAATTTTATATATAACATCAAATAGTGAAATTAGAGATCAATTTTTACACGTATCTTTTAATTCACTGACAGGTCAGGGTTTCATTAGGAATAGTGAAGGTGTGTATACAGACATGCAAATTCCTCTAATTTTCCAGCATCTGTTTTGGACATTCACAATTTTCAAACATGCATATTCTACTCACCAACTTAATCATCTTTACTGCCATGCTAATGAAGACATGTCATGTATGGCTATTATTCCCAATGTTTTTGATAATTTCTTCATTGTTTACTAAATTTACCCAAGTCCATTTAAAATACTCAGTTTCACTTATCTATTCTCAACGTGTGTGTATTGACATGATCTATGTCACAATGTATTTTCTCCTTTATTGTATATAGGGATCATGGTTGTGGAAATAGATGTTATTATTATCCAGACCTTGGTTGCACCCCTGAGTAATTAACTTATAATATTAATCATTGAGTTCTACCACAATATACTTTAATTTTTAGCCATGTTTGTGAATATTTAATATAGTAATGTTTTAAAATTAAACATATGATGTAGGATACTTTACACTAATATCAGAATCTCTCTTTACAAATATCAAAGAACATTCAATAAGACAATTGTTTCAAATGGAATCTTAAGTATAAATATTGGATAAATAAATCTGGATCTGGATAAATAAATGTGTTTTATATAATGCATCCTAAGTGGTAAATGATTGAAACAAAAATTATTATTTGTAAATAATTGATAAAAAATAAGATAACTAAAACTTTTGAGTTGTTGAAGCTGAAGAACTAAAATTAAGATGAGTTTATTAGATTT